>NC_056630.2:185053965-185353965 GCF_002870075.4 Lactuca sativa | reverse complement strand
CAAGGGTAATCTATTCTTTTAGCAGTGGACCCGTTGCATGTTGTAATTTTATTTGTTTTATGTTTATGTATTGGTATCATTGTGAATCTCACTAAGTTTTGAGCTTACAGTTTTTGGTTATGTTTTCAGGTACTACAGATGATCATGGGAAGGCGAAGGCATGACCGTACACATCCTCGTGTTTTGACTTATGGTTTTTGGAAAACTCTAATAGTGAACATTATTTGAAAACTATGTTGTAAACAATTTATGATTGTGGGTTGGTTTTAAAAGTATAAATATTCATGATTTTTTATGGATATTACAAATTTTTCCTAAGACCATTCTAGAAATTAAACATATATTTTGTTTCTCTCATTTGTCGATATTTTGGTTCTGTAGGCTGCAAGAAATCTCCCGATATGTTGATTTATGGGTTTCAGTGGCAATGTGCCATATGTACAGGTGATAGAGAGAGTGGTGGTGTTTCCGGCGAGAAGGGTTCACGGCCGAGAACTCTTCTATATATAGATTCGACTGATTTAATCCTCATTTCTTCTCTTCTGACCGCAAACACTCCCATTCTCTCTCAAGTATCATCAACCGAAAACACCTTTTCTCTCAACTATCATCTAAGGATCATTGATTCACCTTCGGATCCTGTTAAAGAACACCTAGTGTTCTTCATTTCCGCAATCAATCATCCTTATTCATAGGTTCACGGTCGTGAACCCTTGCATCCCTTTGAATCTCCTTCGTTTCACCAAGAACACACACTAGAGTTCATGGCCGTAAACACCTATGTCCAGCCGTGAACTCCTTACAACCTTCCATTTTGCTTCTAACACTCCTATTTGTAAGTTATAGTTGCTAATTAATCCATTTCCTAGTTATATTTATCACTAATTGCATACATATATATACTGTAATATGCTAATTAGGACTCATTTGTGCTACGGGACTTCACTCGTGAAGTTAACATCCTATATCGAACCTTCAATCGAATCACCCACATAAGGTGAGTTCATACCCCTACGTTTTTAATATTTTTCAATGTTTAGGGGGGGGGGGGGGGGGGGATTACAAGTAAAACCACAAGGAAATCTTGGGTTATCACTTAAATGATTTTAAACAGTTTTAAAACATGTCAAGCTATTTCAACCAATGTAAACTATTTTTAAAAGAATGTTTCAAATTACTTAAATTGTTTTATACTTATATTTTTCCCAAAATACATGTTTATGTATATATAGATATATAATTAAATCCAACAGGCTACGATGGTAACTAGTGACAGTGGTTGTGGTGTTAACAGAGGTGGTGACAGTGGTGGTCAGATGTTTGTTGGGGAGGTGATGGTGGTAGGTAGCGGTAAAAGGGTTTCATATGTAGTGTTAAAAATAAAAAGGATAATATGGTAATCTTTAACATTTGCACTTGAAAGGAATTCTAATTCCCTCATCTTTTGGATGACATTTACTTCACTCATTTGAAGGAAAGTTTGACTCATTGTGAATTCAATTCCTAATGAAAGCTTGAACCAAGCATAGGAAAATTATAGGACTGTATTCTAATTCCTTCTAATTCTAGAGAATTCCAACAAACCAAACACCATCATACTTTCCTACTACAAGGACCGGAAACAGGAAAGGTGAGGAGACACAAGAAAGGTTAACATGTTAGTTTTTAAATATACAAAATATAAGGACCAAATTTTATTTTATTTATATTTTTGGCAAATGTATATTTATCAAAGTACTATTATTTGGTAAGTATTCTAGCCTTCTTATTTACCATATTTCAAGTTAAAGATTCCACTTCTACAACTTTTTTTTGCTAGAATTTCTAAAATAGTTATATTACTTTTAATCTCTTCTCTTCTCTTCTCTCCATATTAATAAAATAGTAGTTCTTTTGTCATATGTCATCTTTTTAGACATTCTAATTAATGTCATGTCATTTGTCAACTTATTGATTCAGCATTTCAAATTTTAAATTTTAAATTTCTCATTCTAGATACATTAAATTAATAATATTAGAATAAAAATTAAAATCAAATTAATAAATATTATAATGTGATATAATTCCACGTATTTATTTGAATCACGATTATAATTTTATATAACTAAAATATATTTATTAATTGAAAATTTATTTAAAATAGTTGATTAATAATTTTGAATTTTTTTACTATAAAACTTTAATTAATTTTGTAACAATTGTTTCTATGAATTATATAAACTTAATAATTATACTCGTAATAACTTATTATAAAGAATATTTTAAAGCCTTATATGCAATGATACCCGCAATAATTTATTTGAAAGAATATTTCTATCTATAAAAGATATGAGACAAGTCACCGGCAAGACCCATCATTTAATGAATATAGTGAAATGCATAGAAACAAGAAGATTTAACTTTTTTCTTTTTTAAAGAAGAGAATTATTCCGTTAACAAGCCTAGGATGCGGGCAAATATTACATTAATATTGGCGGTTTCTAAAAAAAAAAAGAGAATGAAGGTTAATCAAGGGAGGAATTTATCCCAAATGGGCCCAATCCCAACGAGTAAAATACATACACGAAGTTTCTTGATTTCATAATGTTCGATTTTTCAAATATATATATTTAGAAAAAAAAAACGGGGCCCAACATCAATTCTATCATTTTATGACCTGGACGAAGCTTCTTGATTTCATAATCTTCGGTTTTTCAAATTTATTAATATTCAAGTTTAGCCCTTAAATAAGTTTTGCCCTTAAATTTATAAGAGTTTAAAAAAAAAACTGTGCTTTTAGAATTTATATATATTAAATTTTTAAAAAACTAACGAATGGGAAATATTAACTTTAAGTGCGGTTTGAACTATTGATATACATAATTGAAATAAACCAATTTGATTTACGACGAAATCTAGAAATCGATCATTGATCCAATTTGAGTATCTCTACAAGATTGACATCGACTGAAAAGTAATGACAGCAAGTGATTCAATAGTTCATGATATAAAATTATTGACCGTAAAGATACAGAGAATACAAATTTGTTTCGAACATCGAGAGAATCAAAAGAGCCCCTTCTTTCAAAGAGAAAGAAAAGGATATTGGACGTTATTAACTATACCATTAAGCAAATCTAGCAATTATGTCCACAGTGGTACCCATAATAGATGCTATTGGTGTTTGTTTCATATCTAATACATTGATGAAATAATAATTTTGAAGTAAAAAAGAAGGTAACGTGGAATGGGTTTTATAAAGAGCTATATTGGTTTATACTATACATTGTATAACACGATAATATTTTTATAAGTTAAAATATAAATCAATATTTTGTGACACATCATTTCTTAGAGTCTTATAACTTTGTGTTCTCATTCATTCTAATCATAACATGTGTCATTGTTTATATTCTCTGGTTTAAATTTAAATGATTATGAAATCTCAAATTAGATAATTATAATCTTAGTAACCCTATTTTAATTCCTGATTTATAGACTTAGTTTTTGAGAAAATAACTAATATACCAAAAAACACTAATGACTTCTCACTTAATAGCCAAAAAATTGTCATTAGCCAAAAATAATCAATACAACTGTAGTCCAATCAAAGACATCTGTATTTTTGAATAGCCTACGGTTTGGCCAAGTATTATAATTTTTTTGTTTGACAAAACCTTATGTGATTTTACTCATCTACAGTATGCTCTCAAAATACCTACGTTTTGGTGTTTGGATGAACAACATGCCAATTATGAACAAAATTGTAGGTGAGGCCTACAAACCTACTATTTCCCTCTGTCACCTAATTGTTGCATTAGTGTCTAAGTCCATAACTATAATTGGTATGTACTTGACCTGATTTGACATGGTCCATTTGGTGCATGGCATCGAAACAATTTGCATAGACTTTTTTGTGAGAAGAGGATATTTATGATTTATTAATATATTATAATTCTAATATATTAATATGAAATCATATTATTTAATTAGTATTGGTCAAGAATTAATTTGGAATTAATTACGTGATCAAAAGAGACTAATTAAATATATGGGGATTGATTGTGTAAATCATTCATTCTTATAATGTGGGCTTATGATCCATAGTTCTTTATGATGGGCAAAACCCATAGGGTGACCCATAGATACTTCATGGAGGTTAAAACCCATGGATGATAAGGAATGGGTAAAGTCATGAATTACATGGTGTAACCCTAATGAGCACACTATATAAGGACCCCTCTAGCTCAAGAAATTGGCACTAGTGATACATATATGTGAGGGCTAGCCAATTTGGAGCATAAAAACTTTTCTCTCAAGTTATTCCAAATGTTAGTGATGTTGTGTGAACCATTTGTAGTGTCACACTTGGGGCACTAGGCTCTTAAGCTCCATGGAATCAAGCTACATCAATAAGGTATGTATTCTATCTACTTTTATTATGCAAGTACACAAGATTGTATGCTAGTTAGGGTAATACCTTGGAAAGTTCATATTTACATGTATAATAGAGAAAACATAGATCCAAGGTATTTAGGGTTGCATGTACACCTTAGGAGTGTTAGAATGCTCAAAACCCAACGCTAATGTTTCGTGTTTTTTTTGGGTGTTGGTGCTCTTTGGTTGAAGTTGACTACTATTCCATATTTGTTTTGATTACTATATCATATATATTTTTTACTAGTATATAAAAATAAGGTATCTTTAGGAGAATAAATGTAAGTTTTTTCTCTCTCAACAATCGTACTATGAGTTCCACTGAATATTTCATGTTGTTTATCACTAACAAGAGATGACAGTTTGTTGGTTCTCAACTATCATATGTATGACCACCGGGTTATATGTCAAGACAATTTTAATATGATGTTGAATTTTATGAGATCACCACATTTAGTGAATTTTTTTATTTGGTGAAAAGTAAGACTGGTATTAATGTATTATGGATAAATCAAAAGCTAGTATTTCTTAGCAACATCATGAAGAGTTGTATTATTGTGCTATTCTTGATGAATGTGATATTAGAAAGTTGATCAAGGTAATTAATACGGTTTGAGGTCAATTTCTATTTGTGTATGTGGTGGTTGAAGAAGGTGATAGTGCAAACAAAGTTGTTGATAGAGGAAAAGCATTTGCACCAAACATATCCAACGGAAAAGAGACCAACAACCCGATAGGCACCTTTATAACTCCAAGTATACCTCAATATTATAGTGTTTCTAAAAATGTAAACATAGTTCAACAACCGATTTTGTATGTGGAACCGTAGAACTATAAGTATGTTGGTGATGATGATGTTGGTACATGTCTTAGTGATGCAGGTGCACATGATTACTTTGAACACAAGAAACAAGGTATGGTTAATCTAGTTGGTAATGAAACTAGAAAACAAAAAGTTCATTTTCTGATGATGGTGAACTACAATGATACAAGGAGTTTGAAGATTGTATAAAGTTAGATATATTTGACATGGAGAGTAATTATGATGGAGAAAAATCAGATGAAGAACCTAAGCATATGTATTTATATACCAAATGGTATACCCCATTGCCTTTGTGTCCCGTTAATGATAAAGTCAACATTCCATCGTAGAGGGTAGACACAAGTAAAATATCAAGCTTCTAGATACATTCGATAACAAATAGGAGCTTAAGTTGTCTATTGGAAAAAATGCATGGTAGAGGGTTTGTAGTACATGATAATCCAAATCGACTAAAGAAAGGTTCGAGGTGGTTTATTTTGTTAAAAGTTGTCCTTGGTTGATTAGGGCAAAGGCAATCAAATCTACTAGCCTTTTCCAAATCAAAAAATTGGTGACCAGCACACATGTTCTACAACAGAGTTGCAACCATTGACAAGCAAACAAAAAAGTGTCCATCAAGTTTGTCGTTGAGGTTTTGGCTGGAGATTATAAATGAGTTTACCTGGGAGTTGAGATTGTTAGTGATATAAATTCAAAATTTCCAATTAATATCTCATAGCAGCAGGCTTGGCTGGAAAACAATATGCATTTGTATTGTTACCAATGAAGATTCATTTACCAAAATCCCAACGTATGTACACAACTTGGTCAAACATAATCTCAGAATAGTTACTCAAATTAAAACATATGAAGATGATGAGTCTGAGTTCGTGTATATTATGCTTGGTTGCATGGTAAGTAGTAATATTTTCTACAATTATATTACGTATGCTTCATAATGAGTAATTTTTAATGCATTTTAAATGTTTTGTAGGTACGAGCTTTCCTTAATTGTTGTAGGTTGACTCTTATAATAGATGTTGTCCACCTAAAGGGTGAAATCAATGGTACGATGTTGCTTGCAGTAATGATGGACGAGCAGAACCAGAAAATGCCAGTTGCTTGTGGCATATGTGTCACAACTAGCAACTTAGGGTTTAGGATGTGAAGCTTGTTCACAACAAATTCCTCTATGTAACCTTGTTGCATCTTAATAATAAAATTCAAATTATAATGTTATTTGAATTCATACTTGCATATGTTGTGAATCAAGTTAAAATAGCCTCATGCAAGCCTACAACTTTACCCAATAGCTAAG
Organism: Lactuca sativa; assembly: GCF_002870075.4. NCBI lineage: Eukaryota > Viridiplantae > Streptophyta > Magnoliopsida > Asterales > Asteraceae > Lactuca > Lactuca sativa. The sequence continues at coordinate 185,347,429 of NC_056630.2, read as the reverse complement.
CCCAATCAATTTGGGCCTTGGTCCAAGAATTCTCGACCCAACACCCTATTGGGCCGAAAACATTTCTTAGAGCCTTATTGGACCAAAAACTTCTTTTGGGTCTTCCATTGGACCGAAAACACTCCTATTGGGCCAAAATAAACTTGAAAGCCATACACATCTTATTGGTCTAAGCTAAAAATCGAAAGCCATCTAAGAAGCCATGAAGGCTGAAAACCCTTTAGGGTTTTGGTTAAGGCTTGAGTAAAAAAAAGAGAGAGAAAAGGAAACCAAAAAAAAAAAAAGCTTGTCACCTCATTTTTGTCTCACAAACACCTAAGCTCTTACCCGTCATGTATCCATGCATGTTCTATGGACCATCATGTTTCTAGCCAAACTTTACATCAACATTCAAAAAGGTCAACTGTAACAACCCAAAGTTGTTCATCGCTGAAAACCCATTCTACCTGTATAACTCGCCGTATGTCAATTCGTTCCCATGTCGTTTTTGGGTTAAATTAATTAAACTTATATGTTTAATTGATGCTAATGAGTGTCCAAACCTGTTAGGAACTCATGAAATTAGCCCAAATTGTATGATTTATAAATTTTAGAAACGTCCCCGTCGAGTTATAGAAACTTAATCGGGTGCGACCAAAAGCCCCGTTTAATGCCGGTATCGGGTAGAATTCCACCGTGTCCAAGTTTTAGGACCTATTTAAACGTGATTAAACATTCATTTGGAGCTTTTGCTTCCTCTCTCTACTCTCTCTCTAACCTCTCTCCTAAATCCAAGTTTAAGGGTCCAAATCTCAAGTTTAAGGCTTCTAATCACCAAGGTACCTTCCCTAGCTTGTTATGTAACCTCTTTAGCCTTCAAATTTGAGTTTAAACTATGGATTAGGACCATTATCATGTGTTTACGGCCCTAGAACAATCCTAGGCCGTAAACTCATATAAATGGGGTTTTTGGAGCAACAAAACCCTTCCAAACCACAATTAGACCTTAGATATGGCTAGATGACTTTATGGAATGGGCTTAGAATGCCTTGAAACATGATTTAGAGCCTTATTTATGAGCTTACGGCCCTGGAAGGTGCCTAGGCCGTAAACACTAATTTAGAGGGTTTTTAAGCCCTTAAACCCTTCCTAGACTCAATCAAGGCTTAGATATGACTTTTAGAATAATGGTATTTGCCTTAGAACATCATGAACATTAATTTTGAGGAGTAAAAGGGAGTTTACAGCCAAGGCTCATGCTTGGGCCGTAAACCCCTCAAAAATAGAGAGTAAACTCCTTTTAACATGTCCAAATGCCTTTAAACTCAACCAATAGCCTTGTGGTAAATCCTAGGACCATCTAAAAATAGTTTGGGGGTCTTAAACATATCAAAATGCAACATAAAAGAGTTTACGGCCATAGCTCATACCCTTAGGCCGTAAACTCCCAAATATGTGTCAAATGAAGCCCCAAAATCACCCCAAGGCTTGGAAAATTACTAGAATCACATGTGATTGTCCTAAGTGCCTTAAATCAATTATACAAGACCATAGGAGAGTTTACGGCCGTAAACTCCAAGTTTACAGCCGTGAACTCCCTTAAATATGGTATAAGTCCCCTTAATTCCTTCCAAGGCATTTTAGAAATCCATTCCAACATTCCCCAAGTCCAAACAAGACATTAAGCACTTAAAATCACACCAACATGAGTTCACGGCCGTGAACTCATGTATGTAGGTGTTTTATGGTTGTAAACTCCCTAAATGTTTACTCTTGGGGAGTAAACTCAAATCCCAAGTCCCTCGTGCCATTACACGTCCGTAAATGTCACCCGGGTCACTCCAAACACTTGTTTTGAGGTGTTTAATCTGATTGGAGTATAATGTTCCATATAATTAGTGATTGTAAATCTAATTAGATATATATCGACATTATTTCATTTTACATAGGGACATCGCGAGTAATCAGGCCCCGAACCGACGTTTAGTGTCCGAAATCGTCACATTTCCGCATCCGTTGAGTTCATACCCCAACCCTTTTTCATGTGTTTTTCAAATGGTTTTCAACGTTTTCAGGGGGGAATACAAGCAAAAGTACAAGAAATCTTGTACTTAAACGTATTTTCATTTCAAATGTTTTATTTCATGTATGATTTTAATAATGAAAATTGTGATAACTAATGGTTCGAATTGCAGGTTAAACAGTTAGACTAAACATAGATTTCTTTTAAAAGTGTTATAACTATATTCTCTTTGAATAAGAAATCATGCTAATCATAACTAAGATTAATACTAAACGAATGCGAATACGAATATAACTAATAGGATAGAACGAATACGAATATAACTATTAGGTTAGTACGAATACGAATGCGAATACAAATATAACTAATAGGATAGAACGAATACGAATATAACTATTAGGTTAGTACGAATACGAATGCGAATACGAATATAACTAATAGGACAGAACGAATACGAATATAACTAATAGGATAGAACGAATACAAATACGAATCTAACAAATAGCATAGTACGAATACGAATAGAAATAGGAATACGAATGCGAATTAACGCCTTTGGATGACACCAAGACTTTGAATATACAGCTAGTGTACCCCTTGAGTGTCACCAGAGTTTCGAATTAAATACGAAAATACGCCTCTGGACCTCTTCTGAGTTTCGAATGTATCCGCCTCAAAATGTCGACAGAGCTTCGATTATACAACTAATGTACTCTTTTGGAACTCAACAGAACTTCAAAAATACTGTAATGTACGCTTCTGTGTTATTCCAAATATTCGAAAATACAACTAAGTTAGTAGATAATAGTCATTCGAATGTAGAATATCTAAGGGTTTAGAATACTTAACCTATACTATACACATGGTAATTACTAGTACTTCGAAATCAATCCTAAGAACCAACCAATACAAATAGGCAACTCAACACATAGGAAAATATGGGATTTTCCTGGGATAACATAACAACTAGTAACGAACTTAGATACAAATAGGCAACTCAACACATAGGAAAATATGGGATTTTCCTAGGTAGCACATCAACTCATAAACGGATAAAGTAACAAACGAATAACTAAAACTATAAGGAAAATATGGGATTTTCCTGGAATGACATAACCAACCGTTTTTGAAATTGTAACAAAGGAAACTCGATTTTTTCAAAACTAAACCTCTTATGAACTCACCAGCTTTATGTTGATTTTCAAACCGCTTGTATTCTCAGGTCAGCGTTAGACAGGTACACCGCCACCTTTTGGAGAAGACGGAGCGTTCCGAAGACTCGTCTTTACTTTTGTTCATATTAAATATGTAAAACACTTGTACAACTTTACTTTCAAACAGATGTAAACAATATTATGTAATGTAATGTTTTGTGATTACTACTTTACTATGTGCATTGGATTTGATACTCAACGTGGAGTCAACCCCGGAAATGTTTCCGCCTTTGGTTTTCGGGGTGTGACATCAACCCTCTTCTCTTCCACCCTCTCTCTTAATCTCGGCCAAGACACACAACACACAAACACACCAAACATTTCTCTCAAACTCACTCACAAGCTTCTTTCATCCTCTCTCTAATTTTCGTGTGAGTGTACCATCCTTAAGGGTGTTTTCTTCAAGAAACTCTCAAGAATTTGGTAAGTGTTTTGTAAACTCCAAGTAATCTCACATCTCTTCAAGCTAAAACTCATTTTTACACACCTATTTTCATGTGTAATCTCTTGGAACATCATCCATTTTTGAGATTCTCGTTAAGCTACCCAACTTCTTTCTTCTTTTTACTTGCACATGAAATCAAGGTGACCTTCATACCCCTACTTTTTCATGTTTTCTTCAATTTTTAGGGGGGAATACAAGCCACAACACCAAAACATAACCTTAACTTAAACGTCAGCTTTCAACATAAAAGTTATGGTCTATTCACGGATTCTTTTGACCATCTTAAACTTAATATTTTTAAAACTGATAAATATTCAAATATTTCATTCTTTTACCTTTCTCAAGACTACTTGCATACGTTCATACGATTTTTCTACAATTTATGGCGATTTTTACAAAACTGTTTATCATTTCAGAAATGATTTCGAACTAGTCTGTGAAGATGAGCATTTTCACACTGGTTTGAGACCACTAAAAATTATAATAAAAATTATGAACAAAGTAGACTCATTTTATAAACTCTCAGAGTTTACGGATCCAAATCTCAACTTACGATGATGTTTCTATAATAATTATAAAAACTTGGACAGAAAAGTCAAAAACTAACAATTGTCTTAATCATACTAAAGGTTCTTATACTTGTGTTAGATGTAAGTTTATATGATATATTCTTTCAAAACATCTCGACATGTTAAATTATGCGTATTTATATATATATGATTATATAAATTGTCTTGACAAACAAACCGGTAAAAAGGTATAAAACAAAATACAAAGCTTGATATTGTACTAAAAATGATTTTCTTCGTAAAATAGTTGTAAACTTGTTTTCATTATTTTGATGACTTAAAACCGGAGATATCATGCTATTTTCATAACTTATGTTGCAATTAGATATGTTCACATAATATTATTTATAAAGGGTATAATAAATAATTTAAACAAAATGGTATTACAAAACAGAATTTGTGACAGGAAGATTCGCGTGTCATAACCTGTCTATCATAAAGTTGTTAAAACATGAGCATTAAGTTGTACTTCATAAAGCTGTAAAACGCGTGTCATAAAAATTCAGTCATAGATTTACACTACTGATGTCATGTTGGTTATTCAATAATGGTAGTCAAAGTTTGCGTAAATCTGTTAAGGCTTTTGTGAGACTTTCCTTCACCGTACCTACTTAGCGTACATCGTAAGTCCTGTAGTTATAACCAGAGTATCTTGGAGTGAGAGCAAGGTAATTGTGTATAGATCTATATATGAGTTGACACCCCCACACCTGAGTTGTTCACTAAAGCTAGACGGGGCCAGTCTAGGGTGACAAATATCTTACCGAAACCGAGGCATGAAGAACGTCATGATAGACATATTAGTCATATCAAGCATAGTTATAGCGACTCACATAGGGATTAAGGAAATGATTTTGGTTACGAGAAACTTATACTTCATTAGTTTTATTGAAAGAAATGAAACTATAAACTATTCTCTGTATGATATTCACTTCCATCGTGGTCTTAGGGTTTAAGACCATAGTTCACCTTTAAGAAAATACTGCATTTTCTAAAAATATACATTACTCCCTCCATCCCAAATTGATAGTCCACTTTTGACTTTTGAAGTCTTTTGTCTTCAACTTTGACCTTAAATATTTTTATTTGTGTTATATATTACTTGATAAAACTTATAACAATGAAAAACATTTAAAATACAATCCATTAATATATTTTGCATCAAGTATTATCTATCAAAATTAAAAATATTGAATGTCAAAGTTGAAGAAAAAAGACTGCAAAAGTCAAAAGTGGACTGTCAATTTGGGACGGAGGTAGTATTACTTATAAGGAAAAGATACAATGGAACTACTTTCAACTTTAGTTTATATTAATGAAAATATCAGATTTTCTGGGACACACTCTTTACAAATATAAACAAAAGAAAACAAAAGACATGCATGCATATATTCACGGTTTTAGAACGAGACTCCAAACGATTTTCATATAAAATATCGGATTTTCTAAAAGTACTACGAGAACTATTCTAAATAAGTGCAAAACCATTTTTATACAAAAATGCTTATGAACTCACCAACTTTTTAGTTGACACTTTTCAAAACGACTAGTACTCTCAGGAAACCAGCACACAGGTACTCAACCCTTCTTGGGGGTCGGCGTCATCATTCGTCTTATTCCTACTTTTCAGTTAATTGTATTCGACTTTTGAACAACTGAGTTTTGTAAACTATGTAATACTTGAAATTACAATGTATGAATATATGTGTTGTTATGTTTCATTACTATTATATTGTTATGATACTATACATGAAGTCACTCCATCCGCTCCCAAATGTTTCCGGCGTTCTTGTTTGGGGGTGTGACAATATGCAAAAGTGAGTGTACATAGACACGATCATGGTTCCTTCAAAAACCACACGAATGTGTAGGAAATGTGTAGGACATTAAGTCTATATTTGATAAGGCTCCATCAATAGCGACATCCATTACAAATCTATTCCCGCACGACTTTCATGGAATATATGGTATCCATTTGTATTCTAACATAACATCTAAATTCGGAAAGAGCGATATAGTAAACTCATTGTTTTGGGAGACTTGCAAAGCATATACGGTTAAAAATTTCGATGATGTTTTAAAAAAAAATAAGAAATACAAATGTTGGTGTTTGGGAATTCTTATGAAGAATAAATCCAGAAAATAGGCGAGTACACATTTTCTTGGGAATCGGTACTTTCTTATGACGTCAAATATTGTAGAGTCGATAAATTCAATGTCAAGATTTGCAAGGAAGATGCTAATATTGATTTTGATTAAGCATTTTCGTGCAACAATGCGGCAATAAAGTTTTCAAAAGCAGCATGTTGCAAATATCAATCTTTTATATTAATGAGCATCAAAAGTTATTTATCTTACTTGTATCAAATGTTTTTGTTTGTAGCAGAAGCAACAACAATACTTACCCCATGGGTCAATGCGAATGTATGAGTAAGTAAAATTGCTTGTAATAAGTGGATGATGTACCAGATCTTAAGAACTAGATATGAAGTTAGAAATTCTAATCACATTAATGTCATTGTTTATTTTCAACAAAGAACGTGCACATGTAGGCAGTAGCAAATAAATGGCATACCTTGTGGCCATGTCATAAAAGTGCTAACAACGGACAAGTATGAAGGCTGTTCACAGTTTTCTTCAAAAGCTTACTATACGGAGACCCTAAGGAAAACTTATGTGAAGTGTGTGAACCCTTTACCAAGTCCATCTGATTGAGAGATCCCCAATGATTAGGTGATTTTTGAGCCACCTATAATAGAGAGATGCCAGCGTGGTAGGCCAACAAATATAGATCATATTTTTTCACAAAGTGAGTGTCCTATAAAAAAAGAACGTTCTACATGCAGTCACATAGGACACACGAGAAACAATTATAGGGTTAGGGCTTCCGGGAGCGGATCTCATTGGAGGAAGAAATCAACAAGGCATGGGAGAACGAATAATGATGTAACATCCCAAGTCCGGAACAAGAAGTGAAGGGTGCTAAGTGTAAATAGTGGAAGGGACTCGACGAGTAGGTATGCTTACTCGCAGAGTCGGAGCAGATTTCGATCGCGAATTAAGTGACCAACTCGCCGATTCGGAAGCTGGACTAGACGAGTTGGTGTTGGAATGAGAAAACCCTAGTCTTAGAACTTGCACCCTATTTAAAGGGCGTTATGTCCTTCTCCCAACCTCTTATTTCCCCAAAAAGTTCCAGAAAACCCTAATTTCGTGTGAGGCTTCATTGTGGAGGAGATCGGGGCTTGGAAGAGGAAATTGGTGGAAGGAGCTTGAGAAATTGGAAACTAGCATCAAGGGGGCTTGTTTAGATCTGGGATCTACATCAGTTTTGGGCACATCTCTGATGTAAGGAGCCCTTATCTTAAGCTATTTCCTTTTTGGTTCATCCTTGGTGGTTGTTTTAGGAGTCCCTTAGCTTGTTTTGAGACCTATCTCGGATTTGGAGTTAGATCTAGGGTTGCTACTCCAGATCTAGACTCATGATGGCCTAGAATGTCATAAAGCTTTAGTCTTTGAGTTGTTGGTGAAGCCCCTTTGTCTAAAACCCAAGCCCTAGTGTGTTTTGGGCCTATATCTCCTTGGTTTCGCATAAAGTTTGCAATTTTATGTGAAGGTTAGATTGTCGAATGGTGGATCTATGGATTGGAGCCCCTGCATGGCTCGAAAAGCTTCTGAATGGGTTAAGAACTAAAGGGACTCGGCGAGTCACATGGGTGTACTCAACGAGTTGTATGAACATGTGCATAGAATCGACGAGTTAGAAGAACAACTCGGCGACTCTGTTGAAGATTGCCTTGGACTCAGCAAGTCTGTTCTTGGACTCGACGAGTCTGGTCATAGAACCCCAACCTCTTGTGGTTAAGCTTTGGATTAGTGAGTCGGTTGGCGACTCAATGAGTTGGACACGATGGAATTCCGAGATCGTTTAACTCGACGAGTCTTTGGGAGACTCGGCGAGTTGAGTTGTGTTATGAGAGTTTTCTGGGAATGGGAACTCGACGAGTCGATGGGTTGACTCGACGAGTAGGATCAACCAGGAAGGTTGACTTTGACTGAGGACTTTGACTTTGACCAAGAGTTGACCAGTCTGACTTCCAAGGGTATTTTGGTAATTTTGGGTATTTATGGAATTGGTTCTTTGGTAGTGTTCTGTGGTGAAGATCGTGTCGGTGGTCGGAGCAGCTTGGTCTTATCTTTCTAGTAGGTAATTGCAGGTGAGTTATCCTCACTATATCGACAGGGTCTACGGCGCCAAGGCCGACCCTTTATCAGATGGAAATCCGGGTATTGTTTATTATGTTATCGCTTTGCTAGATCTGCATCCTGGTATTTAGGATGGTATTACGTTAGTGGCCTGGTTAAGATCGGTACCCGGTATATAGGGTAATGTTATGCTAGTGACCAGTTAGGTCGGAATCCTGGTCGGGATGTTGATATGCTATGGGATCTGTTAGACTGTTTGTCTGGTTGAGGATTTGTTATGTGGTTAATTGTTGTATGTGCACATGGTTGTTTGACGGGGGTTGGGTTGAGGCGGGTCCTGCTTTGTGCTGTAGGCCAACATACCTAGGGTGGACCGGATATTTCGAAGGCCCATCGAGCAGTTTGGATGTGCTGAAGGCCCCAAGAGGGCGGACCAGACGTGCCGAGGCTCGGAGAGTGGACCATGCCGACTGAAGGCCTGGTGTGGGCGGACTAGTCATACTGTAGACTCAGAGAGTGGACCAGGTGGATTGAAGGCCCGATGCGGGCGGACCAATCACACTGTAGACTAGATGTACATGGCTAGACTCGGAGGGAGGACCAAGTGGACTGAAGGCCGGGTGCGGGCGGACCAGTCACACGGTAGACCCGATGTGCATGGCTGTTCTATCTGTGATATGTTATGAGTATGTTTATGTGTGGTTGGTATTTTGGGGCTAAATCACTAAGCTTTCGGGCTTACAGGTCAGTGTTTTGTTTCAGATACTTCTGGAGATCGTGGCAAGGCAAAGACGTGATCGTACCGCTCCTCATGTTTTATGACTTATGTGATATGGTTCTGGGAAATACTCTGATGTTTAAACTATTTTGAAAACAAATGTATGAACTTAATGGTTTTTGAATGAATTAAAATGTTTTAATTTGGCTCGAATTTTATGGTCGTTACAAGTTGGTATCAGAGCCTTGGTTTGAGCGAATTGGAGGAGCATTCGTGTGAATCCAGTCTCAAATCAAGGAGGGATTTTCAAAATGGTTTTCAAAAGCTTTTTAAAATAAGTAAAGGAGGACGTAGAGGGTACGATCAGCCGGAGCCAGTAAGTAGACCCCAAAATACCATACAAGTTATTTGATTATGTGATATGTTAGAATAGCATGCTAGTACTAGGCTAGGGATATTTAGGAATTGCATGATAGAATTGCCTGATTATATGATGCATGCTAGCCTAGGGCTTCCTTTGTATGAAATTAACATCATTGTTGTAGTTATTTAGTGTATGCATCATGGTTATACATAACTAAGATCTTATAGCTTGAGAGTGTCTGTTTTGGCCTTATGTTATGTTCTTGTATGATTGGGAGCTTAAGTTAGGATTGGATATTCAAAAGTCTATAGGGTTCAACATTATGTATGTTTAGAATACACTAGTGTTGCAGGGTTGGTGGAAGTTTCATGGATGTGAGGATTGCGTGAGACCGGTAGGTCGGTTATGGGATAGTGGTGCTCCTCTAGGAGTGGGGGATCGAGTGTTCGTTATGTATATGCTATTGTTAGGGTGTTGTGGTGATACTTGATACAAATATGGGTTGGTGTGGAAGGTAGTATGGGCCTGTACTACTGAAAGCACAGGACCCATACGCGTATCAAGGAAGTCACAACCCCTAGTGTTTTGTTGGGAACTAGTTCTCGGGATTATTATGAGGAATGCCTAATATTCTTGTGGCGTATTTTCAATATGGCGATTACGAGACGTCTCAGGGCAGGATCCAGTTCGGGATCGGGATCAAGAGAGGGTGATCAGGGTGGATCGGTACCACCCGAGGTTATTGGTCAGATGAGTACGGACGAGTTGGATGCCAGGATTCGTGAGATCCTGGATGATGAGGTTGTTGCTATGTTCTGGGCTGGTCGATCAAGACCGCCATGGTTGAGTACTTTGATGAGCGCTATTCAGCTCTCATAGAGGCGGACGGTTGTATCAGCGGCAGGGGGAGGAGTCGGTCGAGGTTTTCAGTATTAGGACTTCGATAATACAAAGCCTCCTACTTTCGATGGAGTTCAGGATCCGATCATTGCTATGAGGTGGTTGTCAGACGTGGAGGGTTTTTTCTTCACGTGTTCATGCCCTGCAGATCAGAGGGTGAGATGTGCTCTGAACCTTTTGAGGCTCGGGGCTAAGAATTGGTGGAGGTTGACTACGGGATCTTATTCGGATGCGCAGTGGGCTGCGGTTACTTGAGATCAGTTCCGATGTTCAGCACTCATTATGTTCCACGGGTTGAAAGAGAGAGGTTGGCTCAGGAGTTCCTGGAGATGAAGCAGGATTCAGAGTCGGTGACGAAGATCACCAGGATGTTCACTGAGAGGGGATGTTTTCCCGAAGTTTACTCCAGAGTAGGCTCAGATGTCCCGATATCTGAGTATGCTCAAGAGGGACATCAGGCAGTTTGCGTCGACGTAGAGGTGTAATACCTTGTTAGAGCTGTAGGAGGCCGCCAGGCAGCAGCAGTTAGAGATGGAGTTGCAGTTGCGAGAGCAGAGGCAGGCCCCAGTGCAGTCGCAGCCGGCGCTGAAATAGTCCAAGACCGTTGACTCTAGGGTTGGAGATCAGAGTAGCTGCACTTGTGAGAAGTGTGGGAAGGGTCATGACGGACTTTGTAGGTCCGGTGGTGTGTGTCGCAAATGTGGGAAAGAGGGGCATTATGTGAGGGATTGCCGTCAGTCGGTCCCGGCTCAGGATACGAGGATCTGTTATCATTGTCATCAGGTTGGACACTTGAGGGTTAACTGTCCATAACTTGTTGCAAGACAGGTGCAGGCTCGAACACCGGCCACTTTGAGGATTACGAGTGGAGTTCAGTGTGGAGCGGAGCCTCCGAAGGGCTCAGGGATGTGATTTCCATCTTACAGCAGAGGAGGTCATGGCAGAGCCGGATGCAGCTGTGGGTATGTTTCCATTTTGATGTCTTGTTATCTTGTGATTATGTGGTATTGTAAATCTGTTCGCCTTTTGCGCAAGATTCATAGTATGTTTGGGGATCTTAGTAGCTAGGAGTTGTAGTTGGTTAGCATTCATAAAGCTTGTTGGTCGAAAGGTAAGGTATATGATCTCATTGCTTGGAATAGCAACGGCGTTGCGAGAAGTGTTCAGTTGTGATTCGAACTTCCTTGGGTTTCGGGATGTACGGTAACGGGAGAGTGACATGTGGAGGTTGCTCACTCCGAAGGGATTTGGTTCCTGGAGTAGAGGGGGAAAATTTATCAAGTTATGCCGGTTTGTCAGTGGAATTTATTAGTGGGCGCACTAAGTGGGGAGAAATGGAAAATTCTCCGGTGAAACAGCCAGCTTTCAGAGTTGGTTAGCTGTTTCGATTTATTAGTGATGATTAGCCGAGAGTGTGGCATGATTTGAGCAAGAGATAGACAAGTGGGGTAGGGAACATACCATGGTTTCAAGTAAAGTAGTTGGTCGATGTGAGGCATGGGTTTGGGCCACGGAAAAGATTCCGGGAACAGAATGGGAGTTCGGAACCCCTAGGGGGCTAGAACAGACTACATGGGAGATACTCCTAGGAAGAATGGGTCAGGGCGACGTGCATCGGTTTTGAGCGGTCCGGATAGACTGAAGGCCAGGAGGCGTACCAGTCAGGTCGAAGGCTCGGGGAACGGTCCAGACAGGCTGAAGGCCCAAGAGGGCAGTCCAGACATGCTGAAGGTTCTAAGAGTGGTCCAGATAGGCTGAAGGCCAGGAAAGGCGGTCCATTCATGCTGAAGACTCTGTATGTGTTAGCGGATCGATGTGTGGAGAATGAATAAATATGTCGCCATGAAATGGTAATCGATATGGTCTGGCCCCAAGTATTGATCATGATGATGGAGTTAGTTGAAGGTCATGCATGGGCCTAGTTAGTATGTGATCGGATTCGGGTAAATGAGAGTTCGAGAATAGCAGTTGCTCTACATGGATAGTGTAGAGTGGAGTTAGCATAGTGGCACTTACAGGTGTGGCAAGGGTTGTTGAGCAGATTTCCTGGGAAGGAAAGGTATATAGCTCCGGAAGGAGTGTGGGTCCTCTGAAAGGAAAGCAGTAGTGTAAACGAATGATCGGAAGTGTTTCAGTTGCTGGTAGTAAGCACTGGGATTGTACCAGATATATGAAAACACATACGGGTTGGATGCACGTTGAGGTTATGGCAATGTTGGACAATGCGCAGACATGTTTTTAGTCTCCTTGGAAGAGGAGGATCATAGTGGTTCTAGATTGGAGATTGGGGCGGAGAAGGGTGAGATAGCAGGTTAGCAGACTCGAGAGTACTCTGGACCGGTGCTGAGGATTGTATAAGGATATTACAGTTGGAGGTCAAGGACCTAGAGATCGTGATAGGGAGGTGTGAGTAGGTTGCACCCCGTTGTGTCGGACCTAAGGATTCGAGGGTGATGCAAGGACAAAATCCATGGTTCCGAGTAGGCTTGTGGTTATGAGCTATGGATGTAGTGGTGTTCCATCCTAGGGATGGTTGGACCATCGTAGGCGTGCCTGCTTTTCCAGCACGAGGCTGTTTGGGCCAGGTACGATGTGTATGAACATTATAGCTGGGAGTTCAGGAGGGTTGCTCGGAAGCTGTGAATTCCTTCATCATGTCAGCACGGTAAGGGATTTGATCCAGGGAGGAAACAGGATGAGTTTCCATCGGTGCAAACCGATAAAAGTGACGCTAGTTGGGCGAAAAATAGTAAGCTAATACTGGTTCAAGACCCGGTGGTTTAGAATGGCATCCAGTTTTCGCAGGTGGTGAATGAATGTGTAATTCGGAAGTAAGGTAGTGTCTTCTGGTGGCATTTAGTCGATGAATGTTGTTATCAGAGAAAGGAAGTTGGTGGTCGGATTGAAGCGGTTATCAGGACCCTGCAAGGGAAGAGATGGATTTTAGGGATTCGATAGCAGTGTTTGAAGGAATCTGGATCGGTTGAGATCAGTGGATGCATTGTGGGAGTATCATCCTGAAGTTTGTGTTGTCGCAGGCTTCGAGGACGAAGCCTAATTTAAGTGAGGGAGAATTGAAACATCCCAAGTCTAGAACAAGAAGTGAAGGGTGCTAAGTGTAAATAGTGGAAGGGACTCGACGAGTAGGTACGCTTACTCGCCGAGTCGGAGCGGGTTTGGATCGCGAATTAAGTGACCAACTCACCGAGTCGGAAGCTGGACTGGACGAGTTGGTGCTGGAATGAGAAAACCCTAATCTTAGAGCTTGCACCCTATTTAAAGGACGTTATGTCCTTCTCCTAGCCTCTTATTTCCCCCAAAAAGTTCCAGAAAACCCTAATTTCGTGTGAGGCTTCATTGTGGAGGAGATTGGGGCTTGGAAGAGGAAATTGGTGGAAGGAGCTTGAGAAATTGGAAACTAGCATCAAGGGGGCTTGTTTAGATCTGGGATCTACATCAGTTTTGGGAACATCTCTGAGGTAAGGAGCCCTTATCTTAAGCTATTTCCTTTTTGGTTCATTCTTGGTGGTTTTTTTGGGAGTCCCTTAGCTTGTTTTGAGACCTATCTTGGATTTGGAGTTAGATATGGGGTTGCTACTCTAGATCTAGACTTATGATGGCCTAGAATGTCATAAAGCTTCAGTCTTTGAGTTGTTGGTGAAGCCCCTTTGTCTAAAACCCAAGCCCTGGTGTGTTTTGGGCCTATATTTCCTTAGTTTCACATAAAGTTTGGAACTTTATGTGAGGGTTAGATTGTTGAAGGGTGGATCTATGGATTGGAGCCCCTGCATGGCTGGAAAAGCTTCTAAATGGGTTAACAACTGGAGGGACTCGGCGAGCCACATGGGTGTACTCGACGAGTTGTATGAACATGTTAATAGAATCGATGAGTTGGAAGAACATCTCGGCGAGTCTGTTGACGATTGCCTTGGACTCGACGAGTCTGTTCTTGGACTTGACGAGTCTGGTCGTGGAACCCCAACCTCTTGTGGTTATGCTTTGGATTAGTGATTCGGTTGGCGACTCAGTGAGTTGGACAGGATGGAATTCCGAGATCGTTCAACTCGACGAGTCTTGGAGCGACTCGGGGAGTTGAGTTGTGTTATGAGAGTTTTTTGGGAATAGGAACTCAGCGAGTCGATGGGTTGTCTCGGCGAGTAGGATCAACCAGGAAGGTTGACTTTGACTGAGGACTTTGACTTTGACCAAGAGTTGACCAGTCTGACTTCCAAGGGTATTTTGGTAATTTTGGGTATTTATGGAATTGGTTCTTTGGTAGTGTTCTGTGGTGAAGATCGTGTCGGTGGTCGGAGCAGCTTGGTCTTATCTTTCTAGTAGGTAATTGCAGGTGAGTTATCCTCACTATATCGACAGGGTCTACGGCACCAAGGTTGGCCCTTTATCGGATGGAAATCCGGGTATTGTTTGTTATGTTATCGCTTTGCTAGATCTGCATCCTGGTATTTAGGATGGTATTACGTTAGTGACCTGGTTAAGGTCGGTACCCGGTATATAGGGTAATGTTATACTAGTGACCAGTTAGGTCGGAATCCTGGTTAGGATGTTGATATGCTATGTGATCTGTTAGAGTGTTTTTCTAGTTGAGGATTTGTTATGTGGTTAATTATTGTATGTGCACATGGTTGTTTGATGGGGGTTGGGTTGAGGTGGGTCCTGCTTTGTGCTGTAGGCCAACATACCCAGGGCGGACCGGATATTCCGAAGGCCCAACGAGCGGTCCGGATAGGCTGAAGGCCCCAAGAGGGCGGACCAGACGTGTCGAGGCTCAAAGAGTGGACCAGGCCGACCGAAGGCCCGTTGTGGGCGGACCAGTCATACTGTAGACTCAGAGAGTGGACCAGGTGGATTGAAGGCCCGGTGCAGGCGGACCAATCACACTATAGACTCAATGTACATGGCTAGACTCGGAGGGAGGACCAGGTGGACTGAAGGCCGGGTGCGGGCGGACCAGTCACACGGTAGACCCGATGTGCATGGCTGTTCTATCTGTGATATGTTATGAGTATGTTTATGTGTGGTTGGTATTTTGGGGGTAAGTCACTAAGCTTTCGGGCTTACACTTCAGTGTTTTGTTTCAGTTACTTTTGGATATCGTGGCAAGGCGAAGGCGTGATCGTACCGCTCCTCATGTTTTATGACTTATGTGATATGGTTCTGGGAAATACTCTGATGTTTAAACTATTTTGAAAACAAATGTATGAACTTAATGGTTTTTGAATGAATTAAAAGGTTTAGTTTTGGCTCAAATTTTATGGTCGTTACAAATGAATTGGAAACTGGGAGCAGATCACAAAATGAACGTGTGTATTACACTTTTGATTTAAACTACCATTAGATAGAGTACAAAATTCTTGTGTCATATATATTTAAGTTTTAAGTTTTTTCTACTCTTTTATGAAATACAGTAAAGTACCATTTTAGCCTATTAAAAATCTATTGTTTTAACCCTAAATTGCATGTTTTTTCTAGAATATGTTGTTTGTACCTAGTTTTCCATCCTCACATATTGGGATCGCAAATTAGATACCGGTAACGCATGGTTATTACGCTCCAAAGTAGGCATAGTGTTGTTAAAAACTAAATAAAATAGTGTAAAATACCATTTTTATCCAATTAAAAATACATCGTTTTCACTCCGACTTGCATGTTTTTTTAGATTATGTTGTTTGTACCTTGTTCTTGATCTTCACATACCGGGATCGCAAATTGGATATCGGTAATGCATCGTTATTACGCTCTAAAGTAAGATTCGTGTTGTTAAAAAACACATAAAATAGCATAAATTACCATAATTAGCCTATTAAAAGTCTATCTTTTTAACTGTGAATTACATGTTTTTTCTAGATCACATTGGTTGTACCAAGTTCTTCATCCTCTCATATCAGGATCACAAGTTTTATATTGGTAACTGTAACATCCTGTTTCGAGAAGATTCTTATTTCAGGATTGTTGGAAACAAATTGATAAAGTAAAGGCCTTGTTCTTCAAGGGAATAGGGTTCATACCCTATCGAATGTTGATAATATTGGTTATGTGATCTAAGCCCTTGGTTTGTGTTTTGTAGTCAAAGGGTAAAATGGGAAAAGTGATGTTTCGGACTTCCTTCATGGATTATGGTTTTTTGTTCGATGTGTCATAGATAAAATTAACTACATATAAGTGTGGGGCTTGTCAATGCGTTTCATGGATATAAATATTGCTGAAAACGGAGTTGAAATGAAGAATTTATGGTTGTTTATATTTGAGGTGGATTTGGATGAAAAGGCGTGGCCACGACGTGGGGATCAGAGCCCACATCGTAGCGATTAGTTAGGCCGAAGCCCATGATTTTAAGGGTTTTCAACTTATTTAATCTTAAGGTTCCACATTTTTGGGCATTTTGTTATCCTCCGTCATCTCTAGAATCCCTTGGGAGAAACCCTAACCTCCACCTTCAAGATTTTAACTACTCCTCTTTCTTTTCTCCTATTTTTGATGTTTTTTTAATGATATTTTGACGGAGTTTAAAGATCAAGAAGGTTCTTTGATTACAAGGAAAGTTGTTATATGTTTGAATCCATCAAAGGCACTACATTTATGGACTATAGTAATTATAAAGTTCCAATCTTGCTATCTAGTTCTTTAGATTTTGTCATTTGGGGTGCTTGACACTTTTGGTACAATTTGTGGGTGATCTTGGAGTTGAGGGGACTCCAACATCTTTGATTAGTTTGTTATGTTTCTTGGACCCCATGGACTAGGAAAGTTGTGATGTTTTTCCTTCCCTTTTAGCCATGCAAGTTATTTTGGTCCTTTAGGACATTTTGGTTTTAGATCTTGAATGATTGGGGCGTTATTATATATAAAGTTGGATACTTTATCCCTCTAGACATCTTGTTGATTCAGACCAGGAAGTGGGAGACTTGGACTTAACGGATGAAGTTGGGAAACATGCATTTTTGGGTCCCTTTGAGACTTAATGTCTAGATCTTGGTGGTTTGGACCTTACTAATAGATAAAGTGAGAAACTTTATCCATTATGACCTCGGAAAGAATAAGATCTGAGTTTTTGAGCTCTTGAAATCGGAAGAAAATGAATTAAGCTCGTTTGAGCTGTTAAGACCAATCCCTATGACGTGGCATTTGGCTGCCATGACGTGGCAACTGCAGAATGAGAGAATGTTTTGGGATTTAGTGCCCACGACGTGGATAAGGATGTTGGGTTTTGAGCAATCTAACACTTCCTAAGTGTGCATGCAACCCTAATAAACCTTGGATCTATGTTTGTCTAATACATGCAAAATATTAATTTTTCCAAGGTTCATAACTTATCTAACATGGCATGGGGAACTTTTAAACATAAAAGAGTTAGATGAGATTACATACCTTTTGATGAGATTGATTCCTTGGAGTTTGAGAGCCAAGCACCAATAGTGTGAATGCCTCAAATGGAAATCACAAATCACCACAAACACTTGGAAACCTTTAGAGATTGTACACACACTTGTAATTTTCGGCCACACACAAGCACACGCACTAGTGGCTATTTCATGCAACATAAGCATGCTTATATAGTGTACATGGTTAGGGTGAAACCCTAATAACCCATGACCTTTCCTTTTCCAAGGATCCATGGGTTAAAAGCTCCATGGATCATCCATGGACTTCCATATAAGCCTAGCCCATTAACAAATGAGTGTTAGCCCACACCATATAAAACAAATAGCCCATAATCTAATTAGTCTTCCTTTTAATCTCTAAATTAATTCATAATTAATTTAAGACTAAGACTAATTAAATAACATAACTTCATATTAATATATTATAACTTATAATATATTAATAAACATATGTGTATAACTCTCATAAAATTATCCATAAATAGTTCGGGTGAAGTGCAACCCAAACGGACCATGCCGGGTCGGGTCAAGTGTATACCAAATAAGTTATGGACTTAGACACCTTATCCAACAGACTCCCACTTCGATAAGTCTAATAACTGTATTTGCCTATATAACTTCAGGAACCAACCAGCAATCATAGCTCTCGAAAACTCTGTTGAACTATGAAGCGCCATTTTAAGACAAGTGATCATATAATCCTCTGTTCTCATGATATCAGCCGGACAAACACATGGAACTATGTCTTGCTTATTGTCTGGCAGTTGTTTCTCGATTTCCGATTTGTTTGACAAAGAACTTTACTGAACACATCAGTTTAGTTCTGACCGGGCCCGGTACATGGGTCAACACAAAATCATCGAGGGGCCCAGATATCGCTTCTATTTCTAGAAGGAACAGATAAACTTCGACTCATATGCTTGTTCTACTATTTGTTGAATTGTACACAAAGGCACGTTTTATAACATCAAGTTACTGATGCATTTACGTGCAATCAATGCACAACCAACTCATAGGTAACAACTCATATCTCTAGGTTTGAAGACTTATATGATATTATCGTCTCACGATCACTCGAGATAAATTCCATGAAGTGACACAAGTGAGCGTGGGTTTATACCAATACTCATAACTTATGAGTACTCATGAACGTTGCAACAACCATTTCCATGTCTAAACACCTTTAGCCATCTACAAACCCAATTCATGACAATCTTGATTCATACCTACTTCCGACGTATGACCGACTATGGAGGTTCGAATAAATTAATTATTCTGGAAGTCAAAACATGCAAAACTGAAACAGTAGTAAATATTGACAATGACAGTAACACTTTACTCATAAATAAATCACAAATTTTATTCATCATCAAACGTCGATTACATTTTACAAGTTTTAGGAAAACTATCTAATCTGTAAAACTAATATCGTCCCTCAGCCCGATGCGCCTCGCATGCTGAAAATGCTTAACCCTTGTCAGTCCCTTCGTAAGGGGATCTGCAGGATTCTCATCTGACGATACCCTCTTTGCCACGAGGAGTCCTTCTTCAATCTTATGTCTTATGAAGTGATATTTTCTATCAATGTGTCGGGATCTGCCGTGATCTCTTGGTTCCTTGGCTAAGGAAACCGCACTATTGATGTCACAGAAAATCTCCAAAGGTTCTTTAATAGCTGGTACAACTCCAAGGTCTCCGATGAAGTTCTTCAGCCATATCGCCTCCTTCTCTGCTTCACTCGCTGCTATATACTCTAATTCACAAGTCGAATCAGCCACCGTCTCCTGCTTGGAACTCTTCCAAGAAATTGCCCCTCCATTTAAGGTAAAGACCCAGCCCGACTGAGAGCGGAAGTTATCTCTATCAGTCTGAAAACTATCATCACTATACCCTAATACTCTCAACTCATCACTCCCACCAAGGGTAAGGATCCAATCCTTAGTCCTCCGTAGGTACTTGAGAATGTTCTTTACCGCGGTCTAATGAGCCTTGCCAGGGTTCCCTTGATACCTGATGACCATGCTCAAAGCAAAGGCCACATCAGGGCGGGTACAAGTCATAGCATACATGATGGAGCCAACAGTGGAAGCATACGGTAATTGGCTCATCTTAGCTATCTCTTCCTCTGTACTCGGACTCTGAATCTTACTCAGTTTGGCATTGCTTTGGATCGGTAAATCTCCTTTCTTGGAATTCTGCATGTTGAACCTTTTCAACACCTTATCCAAGTAGGTACTCTGACTAAGTCCAATTAGTCTTTTACTCCTTTCTCTTAATATCCTTATCCCTAGGATATAGGCAGCCTCCCGTAGGTCCTTCATAGCAAAGCACTTCCCAAGCCAGGACTTAACCTCCTGCAAGGTTGGGATGTCATTTCCTATAAGTAGTATGTCATCCACATATAGTACCAAGAAGCTAACTATACTCCCACTAGCTCTGACATACACGCAAGACTCATCTTCACTTCTTGAGAAGCCAAACTCTTTGACCTTCTCGTTGAAACAAAAATTCCAGCTACGAGATGCTTGTTTTAATCCATAAATGGATTTCTCAAGCTTGCATACTCTATTAGGGTACTCTGCACTGACAAAACCCTCTGGCTGATTCATGTACACATCCTCAGCCAACTTTCCATTAAGAAAAGCTGTTTTGACATCCATTTGTCATATTTCATAATAATGAAATGCAGCAATAGCTAGCATAACCCTAATAGACTTAATCTTTGCTACCGGCGAGAAGGTTTCATCATAATCAATACCTTGAGTCTGAGTAAAACCCTTCGCAACCAGTCGAGCCTTATAAGTATGCACTTTTCCTTCCATGTCGGTCTTCTTTTTGAAGATCCATTTGCACCCGACTGTTTTACGGCCTGGTACATTGTCAACCAAGTTCCACACTTGATTGTCATACATGGACTGTATCTCGCTGTCCATAGCCTCCTTCCATTTAGCAGACTCTGGGCCTGCCATGGCTTCCTTAACACTGCTAGGTTCATCCAAATTTACCAGTGTACTATCGCTGATAAACGTATCACCTTCCGTAGTAATATGAAAGCCATAATAAAACGAAGGTGTGTTCCTAACCCGTGTGGAACGCCTCGGAGGTACAGACTTATCAGCTTGCTCAATAGGAGTTTCCTCCTCAGGTTGATTGCTAGTGTCTGATGTTCCTTCACCAATTGCTTCTTGAATTTCTTCAAGATCAATTTGCCTCCCACTGTCTCCTTGGCTTATAAACTCTCTCTCACGAAAGACCCCTCTTCTTGCTACAAAGAACACATTCTCACTGGGTCTGTAGAAGAGGTAACCGAAGGATTTCTGTGGGTAGCCGATGAAAATACACCTTTCACTTCGGGGTTCGAGCTTATCATGAGTCTCACGCCTCACGAAAGCTTCGCAACCCCAAATCTTGATGTGGTCTAAATTGGGAACCTTGCCAGTCCACATCTCATGAGGTGTTTTGGTAACCTTCTTTGTAGGGACTAGATTAAGGATATGGCGGCAGTCTCTAAGGCATACCCCCAAAAAGAGATTGGTAGCGAAGCTCGACTCATCATAGAGCGAACCATGTCCAACAAGGTTCGATTACGCCTCTCAGCTACACCATTTAGCTGTGGTGTCCTGGGAGGAGTCAATTGTGAAACAATCCCACACTCCTTAAGATAGTCAAGGAACTCGGTACTAAGATACTCACCACCTCGATCGGATCGAAGCATCTTAATGTTCATGCCCAATTGATTTTCTACTTCCTGTTTGAATTCCTTAAACCTTTCAAAGGTTTCTGACTTATGTTTGATTAAGTAGACATACCTATATCTACTAAAATCATCAATAAAAGTCACATAATACCGATTAGCATCCCTTGTGGCGGTTTTGAATGGCCCACATACATCAGTATGTATTAGGTCCAACAAACCCTCACCCCTTTCACAAGTTCCAGTGAAGGGTGATTTTGTCATCTTTCCAAGTAGACAAGATTCACAACTATCATCCGATTTAAGGTCGAATGACTCCAAGACTCCACTCTTTTGGAGTTGGCCTATGCGTTTCTTGGTTACATGTCCAAGACGACAATGCCACAATGATGCTTTATCTATGCTAGTAGAAGAATCGATATACAACACATTATTTCCTAAGTTGTCTACAATCGACACAGTCTCATACACACCATCACAAGGTAATGATTTAAAATAATACACATTTTTAAAGAAAGAATTAATACCACTAGATTCGTTATCAAACGAAAAGGTAAAACCTTGTTTGTACAAAGCATGAAAAGAAATAATATTCCTCGCCATTTCAGACGAGTACACACATTTATTCAAATCTAATTTTAAACCATTATTAAGCAACAAAGTATAAACTCCAATCTTGGAAACAGGTGAAGCCTTTCTATTCCCCATGATCAAGTTTATCTTCCCGTGCTCCACATCCTCACTTCTTCTTAGGCCCTACATATCAGAACATATGTGAATACCACATCCTGTATCAAGCACCCAAGAATTAGAATATGATGAGTAATTAGACAATATTGTGTAAATACCTGCATGGGTGGGTTTCACTTTCCCATCCTTTAGATCCTGCAAGTACTTAGGGCAGTTTCGCTTCCAGTGCCCCTTGTCCAGGCAATAGTAGCAATCAGCATCCTTGGGAATGGCAGAAGGACTGACAGAACCGCTCTTGGTCTTCGATGAGGAGCCTTCAAGAGACTTTCCCTTGGTACCCTTCAAAGGGTGCTTCCTCTTTTTCCCTTTGCCTTGCCCGATAGCCAAAACATGGGTAAATGTTGGAGTAGGAGTAGTAGAGGTAACAACCGCCTTGCCCTTAAGACCGGTTTCAGCGGTCTTCAAGAGTCCTTGAAGCTTGCTGAGGGTAACTTCCTCCTTGTTCATATGATATGTCATACGAAAATGGTCATAACAAGAAGGTAAAGAGTGAAAAATGATGTCAATTGCCAACTCCTCAGGGAAGTTCACATTCAACTTCAGCAAACGGTCCACATACCTCTACAACTTTTGCAAGTGGGCCGTGACGGATTCACCGTCCTTCATGCGGATAGTTATTCTGGAGGAGACTATTTCATACCGCTCCTGACGAGCACTCTGATGGTACCTTTCCATCAGGTCTTGGTGCATCTCAAAAGGGTAGAAGTCCTCATAGGACTTTTGGAGCTCGGCTGTCATCGTGACCATCATGATGCATGCCACCTTAGTAGCATCTCTCTTATGTGTCCTAAATTCAGCGATCTCCTCAGGAGTAGCAGTAGACTCATCAAGCTCTTTTAACTACTTATCGAGGACATATTCCTTGTCCTCATAACGAGTAACCATCCTGATGTTCCTAATCCAGTCCATGAAGTTGGAACCATCAAAGATGACCCTCCCACAAAGATTCATGAGAGAGAAAGAACCAGTTGGGTTAGAGCCCGAAGCATTAGTGTTGGAAGACATCTGAAAGAAGAAAGCAAGTTTAGATTAGATATATAGAATCCTTAATAAGACACCCAAATGTAATATTAAGGCTAGGATCCAATCACAATATATTATACTTAGACGAGGGATGCTGTAATCTAAGTAATAATATATTTGAAAGGTAGGTGAATGACGATTCACCAATTTCCACCACGAAAAACAAAATGAATTATTAGGTTTTAATTGGATTTGAAATTCCTAGATTCTTTTGAGATTCATTGAACTTTTCAATGGCATGTTTCAATCTCGATTGTGCCCTTCAAGTTTTGTGACTGGGATGCCGAGGATCACAAAACAAGGTGTGAATAACCATGCTAATTCACTTGGTACCCTTAATATTATCACCTAATCAATGTGTCGGTTAACCACACACGCTCCATTGATCTATGACAAACATTAAGTCACCCTTCATGATCCTTACTAGTCCAAGTTAGTGTGCAGGTTAACCACACACGCTCCACCAACGACTTGGTAAGGTACAAAGTGTGAATTCCATGGACTAGCACCATGTTCACATTTTCCTAAAATAACTAAGATTGGGAATTAAAAAAATGTTTAGTTACTTTATAATAATCATTATACTTTTAATGAGGATTTAAAGTCATTGTCCTACCCGTTCGGCTAACGACTCTCCACCGATCAAGGAAGCGGTGGGTGAGAGTGGACACCCATTAAGCTGCCATTTTATAGGCAACAACCTTATACCCCCTTATAGACCGGGTTCGTGAATGAGGCCTACTAACGGTAGAACGACTTGTTCTTATACATATATATAGTAATTAACCATTAATTTTATAAATAGTATAAGGGTTGAATTTTAACTATTAAAACTCTAAGGGTTGGAATTAAAGTTTATTAAAGTGTGTGAAACTTCACTAATTCCAAAACTTGAGGGCAAGTTTTGTAACTATCCAAAACTTTTCATTTCATAACTTATGAATTAAAGGTTCATAAAAATGAAGACTCTTCATTTTCATGTAACTTATGTGTTTAAATGTGTGTTAAAGAAAAGTGACCTTTGAATATCCATAACTTGAGGACAAATTATGGACTACATTAAAACACATAAATGATCAAGAATTAATTCTAAACAATTCAGCAAATAATTCCTATCATCTTCTAAAATCATAAGAACATGAACATGATCATCAAAATTTCAAGAATTATATAAACATATAAGAAATCATGGAATTTTGATATATGCTATTGTAAATGGATTAGAACAACCATTACACCAACTAAAACAAGTTTTAAAATACCAAAACAGTTTAGGGTAATGTTTCTAGTCCATTTCCAGCAGCAAAAGTCGAAATTCTGCATTCTGATCATTCTACTCGCCGAGTGCACGAACCTATTCGCCGAGTTAGGATGAATTTTGCCTTGAACTCGGCGAGTCCCCCCATGGAAATCACAAATCACCACATACACTTGGAAACCTTTAGAAAGTGTACACACACTTGTAATTTTCAGCCACACACAAGCACACGCACTAGTGGCTATTTCATGCAACATAAGCATGCTTATATAGTGTACATGGTTAGGGTGAAACCCTAATAACCCATGACCTTTCCTTTTCCAAGGATCCATGGGTTAAAAGTTCCATGGATCATCCATGGACTTCCATATAAGCCTAGCCCATTAACAAATGAGTGTTAGCCCACACCATATAAAACCAATAGCCCATAATTTAAATAGTCTTCCTTTTAATCTCTAAATTAATTCATAATTAATTTAAGACTAAGACTAATTAAATAACATAACTTCATATTAATATATTATAACTTATAATATATTAATAAACATATGTGTATAACTCTCATAAAATTATCCATAAATAGTTCGGGTGAAGTGCAACCCAAATGGACCATGTCGGGTCGGGTCAAGTGTATACTAAATAAGTTATGGACTTAGACACCTTATCCAACAAAGGAAGGCCACGACATGGAGGGCTGCTGTTGGCAATTTTGACCTTAGTTTTGACCGTTAACTTTTTAACCAGTTCAACTTTTGTTCACACTTGGGTAGAATTTAGTATTTTTCTTAGGGTTAGTTTCGGTTTGGCTTTAGGAAGCTTAGGTTGGCTATTATGATGTTGAGATAGCTGTTGGCCTTCTGTTGAGTAGTTCGGGTGAGTCTCTTTACTATACTCTTGGTTCAAAGGCAGTAATGCCAACCCACTGGATTATGTTTGTATGATGATAGTTGTCTTTGTGACACTTGCTACTAATATGCATGTATGTGCTTGTTGTCTTTGTGAATCTTGCAAATATGCGTGTATGCTTATGTAAGTGGGGTGACATATACCCAAGGGTTATTACAGACCTGACACAACTACATGTTGTTATATGGAGTCATTATTGACTTGGGGTTGATAGAGACTCATGGGTTGTTACGGATCCGACACAGCTACATGATATTATATGGAGTCATTATGGACTTAGGGTTGATATGAACCCGGGGGTTGTTACGGACCCAATAAACTATATATATATATATATATATATATATATATATATATATATATATATATATATATATGGTATGTGGTATTTTGGGGAAGTCACTAAGATTTGCTTACGGTTTATCTTTAACATTATTTTTTCAAGTACTTTTGGTTTCAAAAAGAAGGGCCTGGATTGATCGCACTATATCCCCTGGAGATTATTCTGAAACAATTGATTATGATTTTACTCTGATGTTTTGAGAATACTTTTACTCTAATCATCTTTTGGAATAATAAAGGATTGTTTTGACTTAATTAAAATGAAAATTTTACTTGGTATTTTTCGGATGTTACAAGTTATTATTAGAGCCTTGGTTTGAGGGATATGGGCACACTCTTGAGTGTGTCTGAACTTAAACTAAGGATTACTAAATTCTTTTAAATGAAAATGATTATCTAAAAGGGTTTTCTAAGAAAAAGGGGTGTGATGCATGCAATCAGCCGAGCTCAAGTGAGTATTTCCCAAAATACTCACACATGCGTTATGCTTATTGTTTTGGTATGAGTATATGAGAATTGCATGCTAGATTAGGGCTAAGGACCTGCTCAGGATTGCATGATAGAATGCTAGGAGAGATACATTTATATGCCTGTTGATTGAGCTTTTGGAACAACTTGCTAGTATAGATGTCATATGTTTGATAGAATGGTTTGCTTTGTGATGCCTTTACTATTCACTTACTAATTAATCAATTATCATATATATATATATATATATATATATATATATATATATTTCTGTCTAAAAAATGAAGCCATGTAAAATGTGAAAAATCATCTTCTACGACAAATACATATTTCTTCAAATTGATAGACTCAATAGTCGAAGGTCGACACAAGTCAATATGTAGTGTAACAGCCCGGAATTCCAGGTATCTTTATTGATTTGATTATTTTGTGTTTTGAGAGGGGACTCGGCGAGTTGGAGCTCAGACTCGCCGAGTAGGGTCGCGATTCTGGACGCGGGATTTGTTTGGACTCGGCGAGTCCAGGATATGGACTCGGCGAGTCTGCGCTGTTTAATGAAACCCTAATTTCTCGGGTTTGGGACCTATTTAAAGGGCCTTATGGCCGTCATTTGTGCTCACCAGTCCCTTGAGTGAAACCCTAACCGAGTGTGAGCGTTTGGAGCATAGAAGGAGGCTATTATTGATCTTGGAGGCGTCATTTTGCAAGGAAAGAGGAAATCAGCCAAGGGGTAAGCAAGAGGAGCCATCTTCTGAGGATTTGGAGTCCAGAGCATCTCTATTGGGGTAATATTTCGAGCTATTCTTTTCTATGTTGGTGTTTTCATTGATTTAGGGTTTATTGAACCCATTTGTAGCTAGATCTTGTGCTCCCTTGGACCCCTAAGAGATTTAGACTATAGATCTGGACCCCTAAAGGTCCAGAGTGTCCCTTTGCCCAAGCTTTTTGGGAATCAATGGAAGTTTTGGGTTGGAACCCTTATGCTTTAGATCAAAATGTTCATTATAAGCCATGGGGTGTGTTTTGGACACCAAGATAGGGACTTTACGTGGTGAATCAGTCTTGTAAGGCTAGATCTATGAATTGATGGAACAGATCTGACCTTAGAAACGAGTTTGAGTAATTGCATGGCATGGACTCGCCGAGTCCGAAGAGCAGACTCGGCGAGTAGCTTGAAGATTGCCTTAGATCGGCCAGTGAGTGATCCAGTCGAGTCACGGGACGACTCAGTGAGTCAGGACGAGTTAGAGAGGGTCGACAGGTGGTCTGAGTCGAGTTGGGACTCGCTGAGTTGTTCTTGAGACTCGGCGAGTTGAGTCGGGGTGGCCCCACGACTCTCCCAGGTGGAACTCGTCGAGTCAGGGGAAGCACTCGACAAGTAAGAAGGGAATCCTAGGGAGTTGACGAATACGTCTAGACTCGCCGAGTTGCCCTTGCGCACTCGCCGAGTCCGGTCAAGTTGACCGTTGACCAGAGTTGACCTATGTTTGACTTCTTAGGGATAGTCAAACTTAGAAGATAAAAGTATTGACAAAAGATGTATGATGTTATAGGGAGATTGTAGCTCGGCGGATCGAGCACGAGAGACTTCGGGACTTGCTAGTTTTCGATATTCGCGAGGTGAGTCTTCTCACTATACTGTACCCGGAAGGGTTTGACTGTGTGACCGGAAGGTCAGTTATGATATGTGATATGTGTGCTATAGGTGATAAGTTAATTGTTATACGTGTTATGTATGTTATGTGGGCCGGAAGGCGTGTAATGTGGACCGTAAGGGTGGCGTGGGTAGGACCGGAAGGTTTACCCAGCAGGGACGGAAGTCCCTTGATACACATGGACCGGAAGGTCGGGGCCTGGAAAGGCGTATGTGCGTAAGTTGTATTTTGGGGAACTCACTAAGCATTTATGCTTACAGTTGTTGTGTGTGTGTTTCAGGTACTAGCGAGGACCGTGGGAAGGCACCGACGTGATCTGTACACACTGATAGATGTTTTGTGATCTTGGGATTCATATGATTTGTATTCTGACATGACACTTGGAATGTTTATGCCTTGTTTTGAATGAAAATACTTCATTTTGAAATGAAAAAATTTGTTTGAAAATTTACGTTGTTACATGTAGAAGTTTTAATGCTTCAACAATCTTTGTGTCGATCGCTATAATATATCATTGTGGATGTTGTTTTCCTTGTTCACAAGCTGCACATAAAGAATCATTATAAAAGTTTAGAACAAGTAAACCTGAAACTAAATCATTTAAAACAAGTTTATTTAAATGTTTGAAATTAAAATGAGAAAGTCTTAAATGCCAAAGACGGCATAGATCAGAAGTAGCCTCCGATGGCAAACAAACTTAGAGTAAGCCAACAATTGGTTTTATGTCTAGAGTGAACATATCTCCTTTCCTCTTCGAATTTAGCAAAACTTCATTTGTTTCTTTGTTTGAATTAACACTTCCATCTTCATCAAACAAAATTTGATTGTGTGTTCCCACTACCAGCTTTGATACAATTACAAGGTTATGCTTCAAACCTTCAACATAATTAACTCAGAATAACTGCAAACCTCCTATTTGTCATTCGTTCCATATCCTTTGAAGTTTCACTTGTGATTATTACCAAAATTTACCACTCCACCATTTTCTAACTTTCTAAAATCTCTCAGGTTCTCTTTCCTTCCAGTTATGTAACACGAGCACCCACTATCCATATACCAATTTTCATAATATTGCTTGTTACATAGTACATGCAATCAATTAGAGAGATTTAGGTACTCAAGGATTTTTAGGTACTTATGTATTAGTGTGAAATGTAGTATGAAGTGTATAATTAAAAATCCAATTTTGAACTTTTGATTTTAGTTTGTCAATTAAATCAACCTCATTAGTTTGTGGTAAAGAATCATAATTATTCAATATCGAAGCATCAACATTGATTTCTCTTTTCCAACCTTACTTTCAGAACACTCAACTTTGTTACTTGTTTTAACTTATTTCCATTTTGATGTCCTTGACAATGATTCTTGTGATGAAGTACTACCATTCATTAATTCACATAAGTAATTCTCATAAGCTTGTTTGAATTTTAGAAAGCTCTTTTGATTGACACTTCTTTCCTTTATGCTCAAACCAATGATCAAAAATTTTCATTTCATTTTTTCCTTTAACAAATGAAACCTTCGATTTTTGCATTGAATTTGGATTTGGAAATTTTAGACCATCAGGTTTAATTGGATCATTTTTATTTGTTATAGTTGTTTATTTTGATTGACTCGTTTATGAAAAAGATTAATGTGATTTTAGAAAACGATTTTGATATCCAAATTGTAACTTTTGTTAAAAAAAATTATGCTTTTGTGAAAAATTCCTTTGAACATGATTTTCAGACTTTTGATTTTGTTCAAACTTCGATTCATGTCTAAAACCACTTTGATTTTTGAATGGAACATTAGTGCTCACATTTTTATAAAAAACTTTCAATTATTCCTTTGAAAAATGATTTCATGATTGATTTGAAAAATTCTTTTTTGTTATTTTGTTATGACTTATGTTGTATTCACTTTTGCTTTTGAAAATATCTTCGTTTCTTCCAATAAGCTTTATTATGAGCTTTACGATTTGATAGTGATTTTGTACAATGTGATTTTTCTGTTGGATTAGTGTCTAAGTCCGTAACTATATTTGGTATGTACTTGACCCGGTTGTGCATGGTCCTTTTGGGTTGCCTTCACCAAAGCAACTTGACAAGGTAATTTGATGAAAGAGAGAGAGGATAATATGATTTATTAATATATTATAAGAATAATATATTAAAGGGGAAATCATATTTATTTAATTAGTATTAGTCATAAATTTATTAGGAATTAATTTGGTGAGTAAAAGAGATTAATTAAATAAAGGGGCATAAACTGTCAAATGTATGATAGTTGAGTTTTGGGCTGGGAAACCTAATCGACTAAGGGGGAACGAAATTATGATGAAGGATTATCATATTTTCGTCCAAGGCCCTATTCCAGAAGGTTCCTTGGGCTGCTTGGTGACTAAGCTGTCCATTAGGGTTTAGACTAAAACCCTAGTAGCCTACAGTATAAATAAGACCCCTAGCCTTCAATTTTGGCCACTTGCTTCCCAAGAGAAACCTTAGGCCAAAATTAAGCATCCTCCCTCCTCTCTCATAGTTGCCTTCTTGCTTGTGGTGTTTGTAAGCCATTAGAGGAGTTATAATTGTGACTCTAAGCTCCAAGAAAGAAGATTCAAGCTTCCATTAAAGAGGTCTAGATCCGATGTTATATGTTAATTTCGAAATTATGTATGCTAGATTAGGGTTTGTAAGTCTTGGAATCATTGCTTGTACAATAGAGAAACCTAGATCCAAGCATTAGAGTTTGTATGAACACATAGGATTGTTCTTATGCTTAAAACCCATCTGTGGTATCAGAGCCTTGATTGGATTCTGTTGTATGTGATGTAATTGTTGTTTTTCTACTGAAAATCGAATTTTTGGCCTCTGCCTGACTCAACTTGGCGAGTCAGTATCTGGACTCAGTGAGTTGGCCCTACTCGGCGAGTCCAGGACTTGCTTGGCGAGTCCGGGAGTCAGACAGAGTATGTTTTGGGATTTACTTGTTGTTTTGCTATTGGATTGATGCCAAAATCGTTTTTTCATAATAAAATTCGAATTTTATTGTATGCAAATGATTATCCTTACCAAAACAAAAGATAATTTCAAATCTTTTGAATCATAGTTTCTTTATATGATAAATATGGATTATTTAAATTATTTGGTAATTATCTTGTGACTAAAATTTGATTAGGTCAAATATAGATAATCATAAAATTAATTGTTTAATTTATATTATTTGTTATTTGATTCCTTATGTTTTGAAAAGTTCAAATACTTGCCCTCAAGTTTTGAAATTTAAATTTTATGATTAAAAGTTTAATTTTGAATGATTTAAATTTCAAACCCTTAGAATTTTACAAGTTTAAAATTCAACCATATACTATTATATTATTATAAGATTAATTAATATATATGTATAAGAATAAGCTAGTCTTATCACTAGTAGGCGTCATTCACGAAGCCAGTCTATAAGGTGGGTATAAGGTTGCTGCCTATAAAATGGCGCTTAATGGGTGTACACTCACACCCACCGCTTGCTTGATTGGTGGAGGGTCGTTAGCCGAACGAATAGGATATGGCACTTAATTCCTCATTACAAGTATAATGAATTTACAAAGTAACTATAATGTTTTACAAATTCCCAATCTTAGTTACTTTAGGGTAAAATGTGAAAATGATGCTACTCAATGGAATTACACTTTGTGCCCTTGTCAAACGTTAGTGGAGCGTGTGTGGTTAACCGGCACACTAATTTGGGGTTGACATTGGTAGCAAAGGGTGACTCAATGTTGGTCATAGATCAATGGAGCATGTGTGGTTTACCGGCACATTGATTAGGTGATAGAGACATTAAGTGCACCATGTTGATTCGCATGGTTATTCACAACTTGTCTGCGATCCTCGGTATCCGAGTCGCAAATTTGAAGTGCATATCGAGATTTAAACTTGCCATTGAAAAGTTCAATGAATCTCAAAGATCTAGGAGTTTTCAAATACATTTAAAGCTTAATTTCTTTTCATTTTTCATGGTGGAAAATTAGTGAATCGTCATTCACTTACCTTCAAATTATTCACATTTAGATTACGGCATCCCTTTTCTAAGTTGTGAATAATGTTGTTGGATCCTAGCCCTAATTTTTCATTTGGGTGTTTAATTGGGGATTCATTTCTAATCAAACTTTGTTCCTTTCTTTTCAGATGTCTGCTAACAACAACAACAACGCTTCTGGATCATTCTCGCTAATGAACCTATGTTAAAAGGTGACATTTGATGGGTCAAATTTCAACGAGTGGATGAGATACATTCGTATGATCACTCACTACGAGGACAAAGAATATGTACTCGATGAGAAGCTTGAAAAGATCAACCCAGATGTTGCTACTCCTGAAGAGTTGGTTTTCTTTGAGGCCCACGAGCATGATGCTACGAAATTTCATTGCATCATGTTGGCGACGATGAACCTCGAACTCCAAAAGTCCTACGAGGACATGTATCCATATGAAATGCATCAAGATTTGCTGGACAGGTACCACCAAAGTGCAAGGAAAAAGCGCTATGAGATCATTACTAACATGATCACCACTAAGATGGGGAGTGGAGAATCCCTAACCGCGTATTTGCAGAAAATGCAGAGTTATGTTGATCGTCTTCCAAGCTTAATGTTAAGTTTGTTGAGGATTTGGTTATCGACATCATCCTCCATTCCTTTGCCTTCCTGCTACAACCAGTTCATAATGACCTACCACATGAATAATGATGAGATTTAAAACACAATAGCTTTTAATCTTTAAAGATCGATTAGATCTTGAACAAGTGTGTGTATGTGAAACTGCAAGAACACAATATAAATAACAAGGAAGAACGCAATATTAAGAACAAACAGCTTGAATCAAACGTGTCGAATGATTAAATAAAATCCTTAGAAGAGCTCGATTAAGAACATCAACTGTAAAGGATTAGAAGATTACAAGAGAGCAAATACGTAAACTCTGGAACGCTAAAAACAGAAATCTTGAATCTTAACCTAATATGCATGCAAGCGATAACTTATATACAATACATAAAAGGCTCTCGGTTGGACAGGCCCAAACCGGAGAATACTAGGCTAATATACGAGCCCAAAAGACGCAATACAAAACAGAACTTCAGCTCAACAATCTCCCCCTTTGCGTCAATTTGGAGCGAGACCATCACTTCTTACTTGGGCCGGCGGCTGAAGCTGGTACCTTCTTCTTCACGGTACTAAACAGACACTTGGTTATTGAAAGGATGGTCTGTCTAAACCGGATGTACCAATTGATCATGTCTTCAAAATATTTGATGTCATCGGCCGAATTGTCCTTACACCGCTTGATGATAGATAGGACGTGTTCCAAGCAGGTAGTGGTGTAGAGGTGCTTGTCAGCTAACGCGAACAGACATTTCTGTCCTTCGGCTCTGGTGAACATCACAGAGTTTCGCCTCGAATCTATCTTGCCCATTTTCATCGTGTTTAGATCACTGGCCGATCCCACAGGTTTGACTTTCGGTTTCTTCTTAAACACTGTGGCAACCTCCTGATCCATTAGGGCCACCTCCATGATATAGCATGCCAGCATCCTTTTGACATGGTCCAAGATGGGACTATATTCAGCTTCGTTTGTCAGCAAGATGTTGTACAAGACTATCCAATCATGAGGGTTCAGATTGGGCAGATCCGCCAGAGAGATCATGTGAGCAGTTCTTGCAGATCCTCGGATAAGCTTGAACTTGACGTTGGTGAATCTCCCCACGGCATACGGCTTCATCACCCGAACACTGACAATTTTCTGGGCGCTCCATGTAAGGAATTGAGGGCGAGCGGCCTCCAGATAAAAGTCAATGAGCTCCCTGTCAAGCTCATCGTTCGGATGCGGGACTTCGTAAATGTTGGAGAAGGCGTGGAAGATGAACGCCTTTCGAGTCAGCGGCATATCAAATTGCGAATCGACCGAGTTGATGCAGTCGAATGATATCACCGGCTCGAGCCATAGTATGCTTGGAGTCTCTATGGCCTCTTTTATCAGTCGATCCCTGGTCCAGGCAGGGAAGAGCAGCTTTCGGCTCTCAAGGAGATCGTTGGCTTCTTTTTGTTTACGTTCGGCTTCTTCAGCTTCACGTGCCACACGATTGACATCGTCATGAGTATTGCGACTGTTCTTTCTCTTCAACATGTCCGCAATAGTCTCCTTGTCTTCTTCTTCATCTTCATCTTCATCTCCTCCCTCTGCAATATTTTTGCCCTTGTCCTTCACACCCGAACCCGAGGCATGACCAGTTGGGGTTGGTTCGGTTGTGTGAGTTGCTTTTGAGGAAGGAGGTGGTTTCGATCCAGTCTTCTCATCTCCCCCTTGTTTCGGAATGGACACGAAACTGGGTAGGCCTTCAATTTTACTCAAGAGAGCCATGGCCGGAGAGAGTTTCTCAGCGAGGGTACGCCTCACCGAGTGGTTCAGGATGGGATCGTGTGCTTCAAGGATGTTGGATAGAGCCGCGTGGACATCCGAAACACACGTCTTGATTATTTCCCTTTCGGATCGAAGAGCCTCCAATTGTTGTTCGGAGTTGGAAAGTTGGGTGCTCTTGACCTTGAGGGCAGTGGTCTTACTCGCCAGGACGTCCATCAATTTATTTTCAGCCGCAAGATCCTCTTGTAGCTTTGCCAGGCGGGCTTCAATGGAGGCACGGAGTGCCGAGTTGTCGTCGCTAAGGTGTTGTCTGAGGGTAGCGAACGAGGATAACTCCGTCTTCACAAACTGGGCCAATTGATTAACAAGAGGTTCCAGTGTTGTTTTGTTGGCTTCGGCGCTTTCCTGCATAGACTGCAGCAGGATTGAAGCGTCATGGAATAGTTTATCGACTTTTTCGGTCGCTGCCGCACAAGCTCGGGTGGAGGCGTCTATAGCAGCAGTAGCAGAGGCCACAGAGTCATGTTGAGCCCTAGAGAAGGCATCAACAATCCTCTGAAGGGCAGCTTCAGATAATGATGACTGCTGATTGGAAGAGGAGGCGAGAAGTTGATCAACCTTCTCGTTCAGCTCGCGGAGATGCTTCTTAGTAACAGGAGCATCATCCTCCTCATCGCTTTGAACTTGAAACGGACTGTAGTAGACCGAATCAAAGTTCAGGTGATCACCACCTAGGTATTGATCATCGCCATCGGAGGCGTCTTCAGGAGATGGTGGTGGTGAGGTTGGGGGTGTTATGGGTTTGGTGGGTGCAGGTTGAGTGGGTGGGGGGTGAGTTTCAGGTGGTGGTTGTGTATGGGTTTCGGTTTGTGGAGGTTCAGTTACGGGAGGGGTTTCGGTTACAGGTGGTGTTTCGGTTGAGGTGGTGAATATGGGTGGAGGTATAGGGAATGAGGTGGGTGGGATAGTAGGGTTTATGGTGGGAATGGAAATAGGAATTGTGGGTGGAGGGGAAGGAACTGGGGATTGGTGAAGTTCCATCTCCGGGGTTGGGGAACGAGGAGGTGTGTTTCCTCTTTGTGGAGATTCGTCTCCTTGTGACTCCTCAGAGCCCGAACTCCCACCTTCGGATTCGGTAGAGGATGATGAGAGGACGAGCGTCCGTTTCGGTTGGGTCTTCCTCCTTTTTGGTTTTGGGGATGAAGCAGGCTTTGGTTGTTTGCGTTTCTTGGGAGTAGGTTTTGGGGCTTTGGATGGTTTCTTCCCCTTGTCTGCTTTCTTGCCCCTGGCCCCCGGTTTGTCGGCATCATGGATCGATCTCAACATGTCCGGAGTCAGTTCCCTCGGACCAGATGGCCCTAACTCCTTGATCGCCTTGATGAAGCTGCTTTCTGATGGTACACTCCCATACATCGACTCCGGGATAGAGCCAATGAAGGAGAATTTTGATGCAGCTGATACGATGATCTTCGTGGTGTGGAACGTACCAACCGAAGACATCGGTGCACCGTCAGCAGTTTGGACATCGAACTTGTCCATAGCCCATCTTGTGATCAAGATCCAGAACCGGGCTAGTGACACCTCGGAGTGTCGGGAAGTGGAAGAGAGGCTCTGAATCAGTTGTTGCCAAAGAACAAATCCGTAGTCCAGATTGATCCCGTTGTACACCCCATACATGATTGACAGAAACAGACGACTGGCCCCGTCCGATCCTGAGCTTCGTTCTGACAGTCCCTTGAAGAGAACTGTAAATAACCCATTCCATTGGGGCGGTAGGCATGATTTCTTGAATCTGGCGACGGAGGTGAGAACTTCCGTGTAGCCCATGTTGTAGAACATGCTGTAGAACATACCAACCGGAATTGTCTCCGGGTGAACACGCGATGGGTCAGCAGCAAACCCAAGCATAGAGCAGAAGCGGGGACGAGAAACTGACGTCTTGTGTTCCGCCACTTCGAAAAAGATCCTGTCAACAGCCTTGTCGTAATAAGCCGTTGCGTAGACCTGAGAAAGGGCCACCATTGGCACCGTTTCAATCCGTGTCAGTGCCGGAGCAAGCTGGGAGTATTGCAGACACTCGATGATCGGCGACATGTAGGGATCATAGGCCAGTGGGTTCAGATCAATCACGAGGCATTGCTGAGGGCGGATTGGAAGAATCTGAGAAGTAGCATGGACGGAAGAGGATTCAGCCATTGTTGCAGGTTGGAGAAGAAGATAACCGGGAGAGAGTTTGGAAGTATTTTTGCTTTGGAAATTATGGGGGCAGTAAAGAGGTAAAAGGTGGTCTGGCTGGGGTTTTATAGTAGGTGATAGGAGAGAGAAAGATCGATTCAAATCTCTTATGGAAATATGGAAGGGTTTTTGAGTGACTGATTGGTGACAGTTGGGACGTGCGATGATCACGTAGGAGAGAGAGTGTCAGATTCCTAGGATCACGCCGCCCAATAAGCGCCGGTTCAGAGAGAGGAACCGTTTCTATTTCCACACGCGCCATTAATGCCTGATGGAAGACGCTTCAATACGTGTACACGCGTCCAATAGTGTCAGAAAAAGCGCGGCCTCTTCAAATTCACGCGCCCGCTTTTTACCGTCGTTTGAATTCCTATCCTTTGAACTTCCGCCGCGTCAGCATCTTTTGTCTTTTCCCCTTTTTAACGGCTGTTTGGAAATAATGATCCACGTGGCTAATTTTTGACCACAACTTCATTTGTAATCATCCAGTAAATATCCAGCCTGTAAAAATAATTAGTAACGGAATTTTTGAAAATCTTGGATTTTCGTGCAAGGAGTGTAAAAGAAAAAGAAATAAAGCAACTCTTTTTAGGATAATCTGTGATGTCCATAAGGACACGAAACTGATGATCCCGGGCACGAATCTCTTCCTTCAAGGTCAAGAAAGACCTCAAAGTGTTAGTGTGGAATCCCGTTGAATTACGATCAAACATTCATTAATAAATGTTGAAAGGCTTCTTTTAATAAGGCAAATTAAGGGTGGTTTCGCTTTGATTCATCAATTCAATTCTTGATATAAGAACGAATGTGAACAAAGTACTTGTGAGACCAGTGTAGTCTGTTGAACAAGTAGGTTTGGAGGTGATTTTTAAGTGACATAGATAAGTATAAAATCTCAGATAAAAATTATAACTGGATCCCATGGGAAGAAATGGTATGGTGTGTAACAATTTCATTGGAACCACGCAAAAAGAAAAGAAATTGAGATTTCATGAAGGTACATTCGTCAACTCATTGGTGAAAGCTTGATCAAGTGGATTGGTCACCGTCAATTCTTTGGTGTTGAATTTTGGGTTTCACTCAGTTCGTAGTGGCACGAAACTAAGATCATAAACACAGAAGTTGTGTAACCATAAACCTCAGTGGTAGTTTCTGAGAGTCTCAAGGGTTACAGTGATGAAACGAATGTTATGGAGAATTGTAATGGAGATGGTGAAAGAAGACATAGTACCTCTGCTGCGAACAGAAGGACCAAGCAGGAGACTCTCATCTCGTGTGAGAATAGAGTGAGGTAGCTCACGATTAGAATAAATAAGTTAGCCTTATTGGGAAGACAAGGTTTGTGTTTACCAGGTCATGAAGGCTATTATTCAAAATCTTATGAGGCTTGGGACACATACAGCAGCATGCTTCTAGGGACACTTAAGTAATTCAGCAGATATATTCCCATAAACAAACGAGCACACAAAGAAAAATAAAAGAAAATATTTTTGTAGTTTTTGAAATTTATATATATAAAAAAATCAAAATAATAAAAAAAATTATGGAAGAGTAAAAAAAAAAAAAAACAATTAATTAAAAAAAACTTTGAAAAAGATTGGTAAACCGAACCCGAGCGTTCGGTTGGTTTCGGTTGGAAAAAGTTGAAAAACCGAACCCGAACGTTCGGTTAGTTTCGGTTCTTGAAAATTTTGAAAAACCGAACCCGAACCTTCGGTTGGTTTCGGTTCTCGAAAATTTTGAAAAACCAAGGAGTTTAGATATGCAATAAAAAAAACTTTATACATAAAGAAAATAAATTTTGCACAAGAAATATACAACACAGAAAAACTACCTTTGAAGTAATGAGCGAGTCAGATAGTTGAACCGAACCCGAACGTTCGGTTGGTTTCGCTTCTTACTGTTGAGATTGAGTGGTAGTGTGAGGAACTGATTCTGATTCCATCATACCGAGCCCTTGCAATATTTTATTGAATGATGCTTCAGGAAGAGCTTTGGTAAAGACATCAGCCAGTTGATTAGTGGTTCGTACGAAGTGAACTTCGACATTTCCATCTTCCACATGATCTTTAATGAAGTGATACCGCAGTGCTATGTGTTTGGTTTTAGAGTGTTGCACCGGGTTATGACAGATCCTAATTGCACTTTCAGAGTCACAATATAGAGGGATCTTCTTCATATTGAGTCCATAGTCTCGAAGTTGACTCTGGATCCAAATCACTTGTGATGTGCAGGATGCAGCGGCAATGTATTCCGCTTCAGCAGTAGACAGCGACACACATGTTTGTTTCTTGGATTGCCAGCTGACCAACTTCCCATCAAGAAATTGACAGCCACCAGTTGTGCTTTTACGGTCGAGTCCACATCCTCCAAGGTCGGCATCAGAATAGGCTTGAACAAAGAAGCCAGAGTTGGATGGATACCATAGACCCAAGGAGGCGGTTCGCTTGAGATAGCGTAGGATGTTCTTCACTGCCAGCATGTGAGGTTCGCGTGGGTTAGCCTGAAATCGAGCACAATAACATACAGAAAACATGATATCAGGCCTGCTAGCAGTTAGATACATCAGTGAGCCTATCATTTGACGATAGAGCGTGATGTCGACGGCCGGTTTATCGAGTGAAGGGGTAAGTTTGGTGCCGAATGCCATAGGGACTTTGACTTTTGAGTCTCCCATCATGCCAAATTTTGCTAGGAGAGTCTTCGTGTAAGCTTCCTGATTGATAAAGATGCCTTCGGGTCCCTGTCTTATATTTAAACCAAGGAAAAAATTAATAGGACCCATTGAGCTCATTTCAAACTTAGTCTCCATCAACTTTCTGAATTCAGCTGTTAAGCTGGGATTCGTAGAGCCAAAGATGATGTCATCGACATAAATTTGAACTATCATAAGGTGGTTACCTTCCTTTTTGCGAAAGAAGGTAGGGTCAACCGAACCTTGTTTGAATTTGGACATCTTTAAAAATTTAGTAAGCGTTTCATACCAGGCTCTCGGAGCTTGTTTAAGGCCGTACATGGCTTTATCCAGAATGTAGCAATGATGTGGATACTTTTCGTTCACGAACCCAGGAGGTTGCTCCACATACACCGTTTCTTCAAGTTCTCCATTGAGAAATGCGCACTTGACGTCCATTTGGAAAACCTCAAAGTTTTTGTGAGCAGCATAGGCCAGAAATATTCTAACCGATTCTAGCCTAGCTACTGGAGCGAACGTCTCTTCGTAATCTATCCCTTCCTCCTGACAGTATCCTTTGACAACCAGGCGAGCCTTGTTTCTTATGACATTACCTTCCTTGTCCATTTTGTTTCTAAAAACCCATTTGAGACCAACAACTGAAGCATCCGGAGGAGTTGGAATGAGGCGCCAGACTTTGTTCCTTTCAAACTCGTTTAGTTCGTCTTGCATAGCTTGAACCCAATCAGAATGATCGAGGGCAGTGTTCACTGTCTTCGGTTCGACTTTTGATACAAATGAGTTAAACATACAAAACTCAACTTTTGAGAATAAGGATGTCTGTTTTGCCTTCAGTTGAGATCGGGTCAGAACCTTGTCAGATACATCACCAACTACTTGAGAGATGGGATGATCTCTGGTCCATTTTGTAAGAGGAGGGTAATTCGGATCAAAGGATGGATCTAGTTCAGCGTTGATCATCTCTTCAGGCTCAGATTGGCTATCGAAATCAAGCGTCATATCATCATGCTCCCCCTCAATGGATGAGTCTTGAGAAACATGTGGTTCAGGGGTTTCTTGCGGTGCTAAACTTTCAGGCATTGAAGCACCTTCGTTTGGAGGGTCATCTTCGGTTGGAGAGGTACCTTCGGTTGGTGAAGGACCTTCGGTTGAAGTAGTAGAGCTTGGCTCCCCCTGGACTTGTGAGCTTGGCTCCCCCTCGACTGAAGCATTGTTGGTTGGAGATTCGACAGTAGGCGTTTCTCCTTCATGCATTCTTCTTGCAGCATCTTCGACAATCTGCTTCATATGATCTATTTTGTTGTTGGCTGCCCCTGCTTCTGAGAGAGAAGCTTTTTCCGGTTCATCAAAGAGATCCAGAAAATTCTCGTACATATTGGCGATTGAGATTGTGACTTGACCAGTTTGAGGGAAGATTTCCCTGGTAGTGTCATTTATGGCCTGTAGCTTCTTGACATAACTATCGTCGAAGGTCACATAGTATGTTTCTTCAATCCTTCTTGATCGTTTGTTTAGGACCCTGTACGCCTTTGAAGTGAGTGAGTAACCCAGAAAGATTCCCTCGTCGGCTTTGACATCAAACTTGTTGCGGTGTTCTTTAGAGTTAAAGATGAAACACCTTGAGCCAAAAACGTGGAAAAATTTCACATTGGGCTTCCTGTTGTTCAGTATCTCATATGGTGTGAGCGTGAATCGCTTGTTGAGATAAGACCTGTTTTGTGTATAACAAGCAGCAGAAATAGCGTCAGCCCAAAAATAAAGAGGTAAGGAAGCGAAACTTAACATAGTTCGGGCAGCTTCACACAGAGATCGGTTTCGTCTTTCGACTATTCCGTTCTGCTGTGGTGTGTAGGGAGCTGAGAAATTATGACTAATTCCCTTTTCTGCAAGAAACTCTTCAAACTCCTTGTTCTTGAATTCGAGACCATTGTCGCTTCTGATGTTGCGAACGACCTTCTTGAGCTGGACTTCAATTTGCTTGATAAACACTTTCAGCTTTTGAGTCGCTTCAGATTTGAGCTTTAGAAAGAACACCCATGTAAATCGTGAAAAGTCATCAATGATAACAAGAATATACTTGCTACCACCGATGCTTTCTATAGATGAAGGACCACATAAATCGATATGAAGCAATTCGAGTGGTTCAACAACTTTTGTGTTGATTATAGATGGGTGACTTTGACGACTCTGCTTTCCCATTTCGCATGCAGCACACAAATGTTCTCTGTCGAACTTGAGCAATGGAAGACCCCTAACATGACCTCCAGTGACAAGTCGGTTGATATCTTTGAAGTTGAGATGCGAGAGTCTTCTGTGCCACAACCAGCTTTCGTCGGATTGAGCTTTTGATAGCAGACAGATTGCTGGGTTTCCTTTGATGGGTTTCATGTTCAGCGGAAACATTTCACCCTTTCGTTCTGACTTCAGAATCACTTTCTTTGTTGTTTTCTCTATGATTTCAGAACCTTCATCATCGAATGAAACTTTGAGACCTGTACCTCCAACAAGCTGAGATACACTGATGAGGTTGTGTTGAAGTCCTTCCACATAGGCCACCTTTCTTATGGTAAAATCACCATTCGTTATCATCCCATATCCCTTTATGGTGCCGTAAGAGTTATTTCCGAACTTAACGTTGCCACCATTTTTCAAGAGATCTGTATTCCCTGAGTTCCTCCTTCCTTCCTGTCATGTGACGCGAGCAGCCACTGTCGATGTACCATTCTTCGTCAAACTGCTCGTCACTTATAACCTGCAAAAATTAAGCAGATTTAGGAACCCAAAGTTTCTTGGGTCCATGTGAGGATTTCATGGGAACAGGAATAGTTAGAGAGATATCAACAAGATATGTTCTTTTAATCAAAGTTGTTTCATCTTTCTTTTTAATGGTGAAAACTTTTATTTTGTTAAGATTAGGTTGGTTTCCTTTGGGCTCAGGCTTGGATTCATCGACCTTTTGCTTTCCCTTCTGTTCAGCTGATGAATGAAATTTTTGAGGAAAAGTGGGATTAGCTTTAGAGCAAGATGAAGATGAGTGAGTAGGAGTAGAATGACGAGAAGAGTTAGATCGAGAGAATTTGGATGGGGATGGAGGTGTCTTCCTTGCTGATGACTCTAGGTGACCCTTTAGCTTTTGATCGTTGGTGGGTTTAACCTTTAAGTCTTGTTTTCTTCTGACTTCAGAACCGAACCTCTGAGTTCGGTTGGAGTTGTTCTTGGAACCGAACCTTTGGTTTCGGTTGAAATCCTTTTCAGAACCGAACCTTTGCTTTCGGTTGGTATTTTCTTGCGAACCGAACCTTGGCTTTCGGTTCGTATCTTCTTGCGAACCGAACCTTGACTTTCGGTTGTTGGAATCATCATGCTTTCCTACGGGATTATGTTCATACTTCAGATTCTTCTCCTTGTGTGAATAGTATGCATTCTGGGAGTGCCAGAATTGTTTCCTTTCAGAAAGGTTTTTCCTGTATCTTAGGTTCCTTTCTATCTTTTTATCCCTCATCTGTTTAGGTTGATGATGAACGTTCGCTTTCGCTTTTGATGTCACCTTGGCTGGTTCCTTTTGATCTTTAGGAGTTTTTCTTTGAGCTGAGGGTGCAGAAGGAATGTTTGACGAAGACTCAGTTTGCCCTGAGGAAGTGGAAGGAGTATCTGATGAAGTTTCACTTCGAGCTGTTGGCGTTGAAGGAATGTCTTCTTTTGCCGAATGATCACCCTCTTGAGGAGTGTCTTTAGTACCACTTGTGCTTGGTTCACTGAAATTATCAGGCTTGTTCAAAGGTTCAGGTATGTATCTCCCTTTCTTCATCCAAGAGGTTCTTTCAGATA
Organism: Lactuca sativa; assembly: GCF_002870075.4. NCBI lineage: Eukaryota > Viridiplantae > Streptophyta > Magnoliopsida > Asterales > Asteraceae > Lactuca > Lactuca sativa. Next base: position 185,304,365 of record NC_056630.2, on the reverse strand, counting down.
GGCCAACGGTTTCGTTTCCATTGTCAATAGGAGCTTCCCAGAAGAACTCATCACAGCCATCAGCATTGTCTTCATTAACAATAGCCGTGAGTTCAGCTGTCTGATGTTCGGTTACTCCAGTCACTTTGTATACCTGATTCGGAGTGGTTCTGACCTTTTGATAGACAACAGCCTTTTCTACTAATTTCGGGGACTTTTGTTGGGACAATCTAGCGAATTCCACAGAATTTTCAGAAATAAGATTTTTGTGGTTTTCAGTTTCGCTTTTTACAAATTCTGAGCAGTCAACCGTATCCTCTACAGAAATTTCACTCATGTTTTCGTCCTCGTTAAGCTCAGATGCATTTTCAACATCAATTTTATTTTCTGAGCTTACTTTGGCATTTAGAGAGTCAAACTTTTGTATGGTTTCGGTTCTCAGTTTAAGTCTATCATTTTCGTCCAGAAGATTTTTGAGCATGTCCTTATGGTCTTTGGATTTAATGAAGGACTCAATTTTGTCCAGTCCAATTTGATAAGATGGGTTGACATCATCAGACGAAATCACACTCTCACAATTGTAGGCTTCGGCATCGATTTCATCCTCCTTAAATTCAAGGAATGGTAAAATCATACGGTGGATCTTTTTGCCTATCTCACAGTCCAAGTGCAACTGAGTTATATTGGAATATAAACGTTTAGCTATTAAACAAAAAACATTTCGTTGTTTTAACAATTTCAAATTGTCTCTCTGCAAATAAATGTTTTCGTCTTTGACTTTAATTAATTCCGACTCTTTTAACTCAATCCACATACGCCGCTCCTCACTCTTCGACGCCACCCTGCTTAATTGATCAGTCAGGTTAGAATTGGTGACTCTAGTTTGAGTTAAGCTACTATCTAAATGAGAAATTCTTGTGTTAACGCTTTTTAGTTCTTTCTCATATGAGGATGATGGTACTTTAGATGAAATAAAAACAGATTGTACCTTCTTTATCAGTTCATCAAGCTCATTGAACTGTTGGCTGAGTGGTTTGGCTGTGAAGCACATGTCTTCCTGCACTTTCGGTCCATTGCTTCCTCCATCGGTGTTGTATCCCCTCATTTGAGATGCGCTAGACACCATGAAGCATCGTCCACCACTTCTTTCCTCCTTAGCCATGTAAGCCTTTCCATGAGTAGGCTTCCTCACTTCTTCGTCTTCTGAGTCAGTAGACCAAACTTCGGTGCTACCGAACTCATCGTTATTAACTGAACCCTGCACAATAAGAGCATTAATAGAAGGGTTAGCGGTAGACTTTTTCTTCCTCAACTCGTCCAACCTCTTCTGCAGTACGGCTTCCTCATCCTTTCCGTCATCCTTTTCAGCCATCTTTTTAAGGACACAGTCCTTAGCATAGTGGTTCTTGCCACCACAGTAAAAACAGCTTACTCCGGAATCGCCATCTGCCTTCGGTTCCTTCTTGGACTCCTCAGCCTTCGGTTCACTGTTTGCCTTCTCAGAACTGTAACTCCCCTGCTAGTTTCGGTTTTTGTTGCTGGGGAACCTCTTCTTTATGAACCTCTTAGGATTGGATACCATCATGGCATAATCCTCAGTTGTGAGGTCATATTCTTCCAAGTTGAGCTCTTCATCCTCCATCACGCCTTTACTTTTAGATAGGAGGGCCAACGAACCAAGACTAGACACCACGTTCTTCTCTTGAACAACAATCTTCTCTTGGGACTTTAGAATACCCACCAGTTTCGCCAAAGAGTATGATTTAAACTGTTCATGGGCTTTGACTGTGGAAACTACTGCTCTCCATTCCGATCTCAGTCCGTTCAAGAAAGTAACCTTTTGTTCGATGAGCTTCCTTTCAATGTCGTGTTTGATCATCTTGCTGAGAAGATGATTGAAGCGATCAAACGTCTGGGTCACGGTTTCTTCGGCTCCTTGCCTGAATTCTCCAAACTCAGATAGAAGCAAGGTTTGGATGGAGTGTTCAAGATCTTCGTCTGTTGAATACAGTTCGCGAAGTCTATCCCACACTTCCTTCGCCGTAGTGCATGAGCTGACTAGTCTGAATGTGTCGGACTGAAGGGCGAATCTGATCAACCTTAGTGCCTTAATGTTGCATTGGAATTTATCTTTCTCATCCTGTGCAAGATTCGTCACGTCCTTGAGCAAATCGTTGTATTCTTTTTGCGTCTTAATAACTCTGGATGTCGCTGAATGAGAAAATGGTCCATTGATAATGGCTTCCCATATGAGAAAACCATTTTCCTCCGATCCAATCACGTAATCTTCAAAATGATGCGCCCATACTTCATAGTCATGGGTGTATAAGATTGGAATCTTTGTCGTCGAACCAATGCTGTTGGAAATATTAATAGGGTTTGATTGCGTTGCGTCCATAATGATCGTAATAACCTGTTCAAAGATCAGACTTGTAATAAAGCAGATTAGGGCAAAACAATAAATACTAAGATACGTCAATTAAGATGACGGCTCAATAAATATCGATGATTGCGGAAAACCCTAATGAAAATCTTTTTCACAGAAAAGAAGTGTATCGATTACACAGCCTCCTGCTCTGATACCAATTGATGAGATTTAAAACACAATAGCTTTTAATCTTTAATGATCGATTAGATCTTGAACAAGTGTGTGTATGTGAAACTGCAAGAACACAATATAAATAACAAGGAAGAACGCAATATTAAGAACAAACAGCTTGAATCAAACGTGTCGAATGATTAAATAAAATCCTTAGAAGAGCTCGATTAAGAACATCAACTGTAAAGGATTAGAAGATTACAAGAGAGCAAATACGTAAACTCTGGAACGCTAAAAACAGAAATCTTGAATCTTAACCTAATATGCATGCAAGCGATAACTTATATACAATACATAAAAGGCTCTCGGTTGGACAGGCCCAAACCGGAGAATACTAGGCTAATATACGAGCCCAAAAGACGCAATACAAAACAGAACTTCAGCTCAACAAATAAGGAGGAGGTCTCCGTGAGTAAGCTTCAAGGACTACTGAGAGAAACCTTAAGAACATATCTGTAGCATCATCCCCTGCTGTGGCTGCTCCCGTGTTGGAAATTGGCCAAGGGAAGGGAAAGAAGAGGAAGGCTCCTTCAAAGAGCCACCAAAAGGGAAAGCCCCGTGATGGTTCATCCTCTAGTGGAACCAAAGCAAGTTCTGCTAAACCCTCCTCTGACCCTAAGGAAGCAGAGTGCTTCTATTGCCACGAGAAGGGCCACTAGAAACGAAGTTGCCCAAAATATCTGCAAGACATTAGAGATGGTAAGATAAAGCCCGCCTATGCAGATATGTATTCTATTAAATCTAACAACTCATCACTTGCTACTTCATGGGTTCTTGATACAGGATGTGGTTTCCACATTTGTTCTGATTTGTAGTGCCCAAGAAGAAGTAGGGAGTTGGAACATGGGAAGATAAACTTGATTATGGGAAACAGAAGATCGTCGCCTGTGATTAGAGTCGGAGTTTATTCTTTAGTGTTGAGTAATGGGTTAGGAGTATATTTAAATAATTGTTGCTATTCGCCAGATATGGCAAGCAACAACATTTCTTTTCATGGATTATATAAACAAGGTTTCAAATATTCATTTGATAATAGCAATGGTTCTATTAATCTTTATTTGAATGGTGTTTTATATTTCAATGCATTACCTTGTAATGGGATTTATGAATTTGTGTTAATTGTTGATAATTTGGGAAATGATGTGTTGAACATTGATTCGTCCAATAGTTTGGATAAAACATGCTTGTGGCATTGTCGCCTTGGCAATGTCAACAAGAAACACATAGGCCAACTCCAAAAGGATGGAGTGTTGGAGTCATTTGAACTTAGGGACAATGACGTGTGTGAGTCTTGTTTACTTGGGAAGATGACCAAGCCACCCTTTACTGGCACTTGTGAAAGGAGTGAGGGTCTATTGGATCTCATACACACCGATGTGTGTGGGCCCTTTAGATCCACCACAAGGGATGCTTTCCGCTTTTACGTGACGTTTACGGATGATTATAGCAGATATGGATATATCTACTTAATCAAGCAAAAGTCAGAAACCTTTGAAAAGTTCAATGAGTTTAAGAATGAAGTGGAGAATCAGCTGGACAGGAAAATCAAGATGCTTCGGTCAGACCGAGGAGGAGAATACCTAAGTCTTGAGTTTCACGACTATCTAAAGGAATGCAGAATCATTTTGCAATTGACGCCTCCGAGAACGCCACAATTGAATGGTGTGGCTGAGAGACATAATCAGACCTTGTTGGACATGGTTCGTTCTATGCCTTAGAGACTGCCATATCCTTAACCTAGTTCCTACCAAGAAGGTTTCCAAAACACCTCACGAAATGTGGACAGGGAAAGATCCCTCGTTGGCACTTATCAAGGTTTGGAGTTGTGAGGCTTTTGAAAGACGAGAGACTCACAACAAGCTCGAACCTCGTAGTGAGAAGTGTTATTTCATCGGCTATCCACAGAGGTCCTTTGGCTATCTCTTCTACAGACCGAGTGACAATGTTGTCTTCGTTGCGAGGAGAGAGGTTTTTCGAGAAAGAGAACTCATAAGCCAAGAGGACAGTGGGAGCCAAATTGATCTTGAAGAGATTCAAGAGCATAACGATGAAGGAACTTCTAACACTGGCACTCAACCTGAGGAGGAAACTCCTGTTGAAACTGTTGACGAGTCCTTACCTCTTAGACATTCCAGTAGGGCTAGTGTTCCACCCCAGTTCTATGGTTTTCGTATTACTACTGAAGGGGATACATTTATTAGTGATAATACATTAGTAAATTTGGACGAACCTAGCAGCTACAAGGAAGCCATGCCAGGCCTGAAGTCTGCTAAGTGGAAAGAGGCAATGGACAGCGATATTCAGTCCATGTACGACAACCAAGTTTGGAATTTGGTTGATAATGTGCTGGGTCGTAAGACAATCGGGTGCAAGTGGATCTTCAAGAAGAAGACAGACATGGATGGGAATGTGCACACTTATAAAGCACGATTGGTTGCGAAGGGCTTTACTCAAACTCCTGGAGTTGACTATGATGAAACCTTCTCACCAGTTGCCAAGATAAAGTCTATTAGGGTGATGCTCGCAATAGCTGCATTTCATGATTATGAAATATGGCAGATGGACGTGAAAACCGCTTTTCTTAATGGAAAGTTGACTGAGAATGTTTACATGAATTAGCCAGAGGGTTTTGTCGATTCGAAGCATCCAAATAGAGTGTGTAAGCTTGAGAAATCCATTTATGGATTGAAACAAGCGTCTCGCAGATGGAATCTTTGTTTTGACGAGAAGGTCAAAGAGTTTGGCTTTATGCGAAGCGAAGATGAATCTTGTGTATATGTCAAGGTCAGTGGTGGTATAGTCAGCTTCCTCGTATTGTATGTCGATGACATACTACTCATGGGAAACGACATCCCAACCTTGCAAGAGGTCAAGTCCTGGCTTAGGAAGTGTTTCGCTATGAAGGATCTCGGAAAGGTTGCGTATATTCTAGGAATAAGGATAGTAAGAAACAGAAGTAAGAGACTGATAGAACTCAGTCAGGATACATACTTGGATAAGGTACTAAAGTGTTTTAGTATGGAAAATTCCAAGAAATGGGAGTTGCCAATCCAAAGCATTACCAAGTTGAGTAAGACTCAATGCCCGAGTACAGAGGCAGAAATAGCTGATATGAGCCGAGTACCTTATGCTTCTGCAATTGGCTCTATCATGTACGCTATGACTTGTACTCACCTTGGTGTGGCCTTCGCTTTGAGCATGGTCAGCAGATATCAGGGAAACCTTGGTAGAGCCCATTGGATTTCTGTCAAAAATATTCTTAAGTACCTACGAAGGACCAATGAATGGTTTCTAGTCCTCAGTGGGAGTGATGACTTAAGGGTACGAGGGTACAGTGACGCTAGTTTTCAGACGGGTCGGGATAATTACTGTTCGCAGTCAGGCTGGGTCTTTACCCTTAACGGAGGAGCGGTGACTTGGAGAAGTTCCAAACAGGAGACTGTAGCTGATTTAACGTGTGAATCAGAGTACATTGCAGCAAGTGAGGTTTCAAAAGAGGCAATATGGTTGAAGAACTTCATTGGAGACCTTGGAGTTGTGCCATCCATAAAGGAGCCCATGGAGATTTTATGTGATAATGAAGGAACGGTTGCCTTAACCAAGGAACCAAGGGATCACGGTAGATCTAGGCATATCGACAGAAAATACCATTTTATTAGACATCGGGTAGAAGAGGGACTCCTTGTTGTGAAGAGGGTATCGTCAGAAGATAACCCATCAGATCCCCTTACGAAAGGATTGAGTAGGGTCAAGCATTTGCAGCATGCTAGGAGCGTTGGGCTAAAGGACGATATTAGTTTAGATTAGATAGGTAGGAAACTTGTAATAGATAATTTTGTATTCAACATTTGATGATTAAATAAAGGTGTGTTATTTATAAGAAAGGTTACTATCTTGTGTTGATTATTTATCTATTGTTTCTAATTTTGCATGCTTTGACTTCCTGAATAATAATTATTTAAACAGTCCACAATCATTCATATGTTGGAAGTAGATATGAAGGAAGATTGTCATGATTTTGTTTGTAGATTGTATGAAAGGTTTTAGACATAGCAAAGGATTGCTGCAAAGTTCATGAGTGCTTATGAAATATGATTTGAGCATTGGAGTAAACCCGCGCTTGCTGGTATCACTTCATGAGAAGTATCACGAGTGATAGCAAGATGATAAAATCATATAATCTTTAAACCTAGAGATATGGTTATTGTTTTCTAGTTGATTATACATTGATAATGCGAAAACACATCAGTAACTTGATGTTATAAAATGCATTATTGTGTGTGACTTAACAACTGAATGATAAAAGCATATAAGTCAAAGTTTTTCTGTTTCTTTTATTCTAAGAGGATAAAAGCGATATCTGGCCACTCGATGATTTGGTTTGACTTATGTGTCGGGCCCGGTCAGAACAAAGTTGATGTGTTCAACTAAGTTCTATGTCGAACGAATCATGGATCGAGAAACGAAGTGCTGAACAATAAGTATTGTTAGCATGATATCTAGAACAGAGGATTATACGATCACTTATCTGAAGGACAAGATTTTGATCAGAGTTGACAACGGCGTATAAGAGCTACGATTGCTAATCGGATCCTGAAGACATATGTGAGATGTAGTTACTAGACTTATCCAAGTGGGAGACTATTGGATTAGTGTCTAAGCCCGTAACTATATTTGGTATGTGTTTGATTAATGTCTAAGTCCATAATTATAATTGTTAAGACTTGATCCGACCCGGCATGGTCCAGTTGGGTTGCATGGCATCATGCATTTGGATAGACTATAATGAGAGAAATAACACTTAAGGTTTATTAATATATTATAAGTTCTAATATATTAATAAGGTTACTTAATTAGTATTGATCAATAATTAATTTGGAATTAATTAAGTGATCAAAAGGAGACTAATTAAATATATGGGTTGATTGTGTAAATCATTCATTCTTATATATGTGGGCTTGTGATCCAAGATTCCTTATGTTGGACTAACTCCATGGGGTGACACATGGATACTCCATGAAGGTTTAAATCTATGGAGCATAAGGAATGGGTAAGGTTATGAGTTATATAGTGTAACCCTAATAGCCAACATATAAAAGAATCCCATGGCTCAAGAAATCGTGCACTAGTGTGTGCATATGAGGGCTAGACGATTTCAAGGAGTGTTCCATTTTCTCTCAAGTCATTCCATGTGCATTTGGTGTTGTGTGAACCATTTGAGGTGTCACACTTGGGGAACTAGGCACTCGATCTTCATGAAGACTAGCTACATCATACAAAGGTATGTATTCTATCCATTTGATTACCTAAGTATCAAGTATTGTATGCTAGATAGGGTAATACCTTAGAAAGTTCATATTTGCATGTATAATAGAGAAAACATAGATCCAAGGTATTTAGGGTTGCATGTACACTTAGGAGTGTTAGAATGCTCAAAAGCCAACAGTGGTATCAGAGCCTAGGCTTGTTTTCTTGTTATACTTGCAAAATTTGCTAAAAAATGGAGTTTTTATGCTGTCTGCTCAGCAGACTCGCCGAGTCCATTGATGGACTCGCTGAGTCCAAGACAAAATGCATCCAACTCGCCGAGTTGGTTCGTGCACTCGACGAGTTGGAACCCCATACAGCATATATTCGATTGTTTTGGCTGGAATTGGACTAGGAACATTACCCTAAGATGTTTTTGGACTTATCCACCGAATCAACAATGTGTATGAGTAACTGAAGAAAAATTCAAAAGAGAAATCGATAATTTGCATAAACTATATAGAATATGAACCTGGAGGAAGCAATCTCTTGGAGAAAAGTTTCTTCTTAGCGAACCTTTTGTTCCAATCGAAGAGTTGAAAGAAGATTCCGACACATCCACCAGTTCTTTGAGGTTTATTCTCCGTAATCGCTAAAGACGACGCCGTTACACTCGCATTATCACTCATCTTCTTCCCCAAAAACTTCAGACTTATAAACTTGTTTTTGATGTGGTAATGTTCATGCTAATCCCATTTCAAAGATAATTGTCAATAGATTCATTTTTTGTATTAGTTTAAAGTCTAGACTAATTACATGAAAAAGTTTGATTTGAATTATCTTGTTCTTATCAATTGCTTAGATTAATAGAAAAGTTAATTGATTATGTATTTTCAATCCATTCTAATCTAAGAGTTGATCCTAAAATGTGTTTTTGTAACTTGTCTTCAAGTTATATGAAAAGTCACATTTAAGTTTCATAAAACTCATAAAAGTTGGCAATGGTTACAAAAAATGAAAAGTCTTGTGTCCCAAGTTATGGAGGTTCAAGAGTCACTTCATTAAGTAATAAAATGTAACCTTAATTAATTTCATAAGTTAGAAATTAAAGAAAAGTTGCATTCCTTTATTAGTTTAAAGTCTTCCATAACTTGTCCTCAAGTTATGGAACCTGAAGAGTTTTTTTAATTAAAACTACTTTAAACACATAAGTTATGGAATTAATTAGTTTTGAATAGTTTCAAAACTTGCCCTCAAGTTTTGGAATTTGGAAAAGTTTTTATTATGCATACTTTAATTCCAAGTTTAGCCCTTAGAATTTTAAAAGTTAAAATTCAACCCTTATACTTTATAGTATTATAAGTTAATAATATATATGTATAAGAGCAAGTCAGTCTTATGGTTAGTAGGCCTCATTCACGAAGTCGGTCTATAAGGGGGGTATAAGGTTACTGCCTATAAAATGGCAGTTTAATGGGTGTCCACTCTCACCCATCGCTTCCTTGACTGGTGGAGGGTCGTTAGCCGAACGAGTAGGACAAGGACTAGAATTCTCCCTTCATTAAAAGTATTAATGATAAATACTAAGTAACTAAACTCTTATTAATACCCAATCTTAGTTACTTAGGAAAATGTGAATTTGGTGCTAACCCATGAAATTACACTTTGCACTTTGCTTAAGTCGTTATTGGAGCATGTGTGGTTAACCGACACACTAACCTGGACTTAACAAGGTAGGCAAAGGGTAACTTAATATTTATCATAGTATCGGTGGAGCGTGTGTCGTTAACCGACACATCGATTACAGGGTAAATAATTAAGGGTACCAAGTATATTTGCATGGTTACTTCACACCTTGTTTTGTGATCCTCAGCATCCCAGTCACAAAACCTGAAGGGCACATTCGAGATTGAAACATGCCATTGAACAGTTCAATGAATCTCAAAAGAATATAGGAGTTTCAAAAAAACCAATTAAAACCTAATAATATATTTCGTTTATCTTGGTGGAAATTGGTGAATCGTCATTCACCTACCTTCAAATATTTTATAGCTTGGGTTACGGCATCCCTCTTCCGAGTTATAAAATAGTTTGTAGGGTCCTAGCATTAATATTTCATATTGGGTGTTATATTAAGGACTTTTAATCAACTATCTTGAATATCTCCCAAAAGATGTCTAGTTCAAACATCTATGATCCTCCCAAATCTCTTGGAACTTCACTTCATCCACCTCCTCAAATTATTCTCCCTAACCCACAAGTTCAAGGTCACTCAAGCCCTATTGGCAAGGCAAGGTCTAGGTGTGATCACATCTTGGAGATGAAGTCACATATTGACAAGTCGGGAGAGTTGGGTGTCAAAGTCTTGAGAAAGTTGGATGATTCATCACTTTCTAAGTCACATAGTGAGTTCCTTTGGGACCCATATGAAACAGACTATGACAAGACCCTTAATGATCTTATCTATTTACTAAGATCAACTTCCTAAAAACTTTATGGACATTGACCATGAAGACACTAGAAATCTAAAAAAAACATTCTCTTCCTAATGGAAAGGGATCGGCCATAGTCAACTCGGTTGACCAAATGTTAAAGAGAAAAGCTAAGTCTGTGATAGTACCAGTACCATTACCAAAGGGTCCATATTTTTATATGATTCCATTAATAGCAAGAGTGGAAATATGATGATTTTATTTATGTTAAAATATCCTTACAATGGCATTTGAGGAAAAAAATTGTTGCTTATATGATTCCATTAATAGCAAGAGTGGAAATATGAAATTGATTTTTTCATTTGAGGAAATGTCTAAATTTACCAAATAAGGAAAGATCCTCATCACTCAAGTTTCAATTGGACCGAAACTTGGAATCATGCAAGTTATATAGCATGATGAATGAGAATTTTTCATCTTTGGAAAATTAAGACTAGTTCCTTGTTCACATGTATATGTGAGTCAAGTGAAGGACTAAGGGAACGAGTACACATTCTTGTGCACTGGTCAAGTCCACCACAAAAGATCGAGAAGATTATTCGTCATAATTTACTAAGGTTTAGTAAATATGGTTATACTTACAAGCTTAAGTGTAATTCTGAGACATTGGAAAAGGTTCCAATGTATGGCAGAGCGAATAAGAAAGAATCAAATTAGGCAGAAGGATAAAAGTTTTTCAAATCTGAAAAGATGGGAGAGTACTTTACTATCATGTCATATGATCATCTTAACGATTAAGAGACCTTATCGCAATTCATCCTCTAAGTGTATTCTGATAGCTAAGAAGAGGAGCTATGAATTTTTGAAGTGGTTAAATCAAGAAGATGAGTCATATTTCATTCCAAGACAATTCTGAGAGTCATACTCCAAGATTGTAACTTGAGTGATACGTCTTAAAGAAGGTTTAAAACACTTGTCAAATGTAAGAGTAAAAGTTTCTACTCTTGTACATTTGAAATTGGTAAGTTGTGATGTTTTGGATAAAACAAAGACCAACTAAGGCCAATTGTGTAAAGTGTTTGTCTTGATAAAGAATCCAAACTATCTCTTGAATATTTGGCAAGTGAGTCTTATGTGTCAAGAGGATAATGGGAGTCTTAAAGATCCTGAAAGGATAATCAAGAATAAAAACCTATAAGTTTATCAATAGCACACGACTTGAGGTTTATAACCTATTGTGTTGACATATTCTGTGCTCATTCCAGTTAAAGTTGGCTTTGCATATGAGTTCTTAGAGTTCTCAATTGGTTGCATAACAACTTGGAAGCAATGGCAGGCCCTTGCGCTGCCAGATGGCAAAAATTAAGATTGAGTTCAGTCCATATGAGTTTGGATTTTTCATTATCCTTGTCATGTGACTATGGTTTTGACAATTCACATGGATAAGAACACATACACCATTAAATCTAAGTGTCACAAGGTTTCTCTTCGATTCATGCAAATGATGGTGAGGAAACACTTTCACTAAGTAGATTCTAACTAGATACCAATTATGATATTTGCATTCTCAAAGTCGTTAGTGGAGCATGTGTGGTTAACCGGCACACTAACTGTAACAACATAAATTTTCAAAACAAATTTTTCATTTTCAAAACAATCATTTTTCACAAAATAACATCAAAATATTGTTTCAAATGTATTTATCACAAAGACATCTACCCAGAATCCAAAACATAAACTCCTCAAGTGTGTACGGATCATGTCGGCGCCTTCCTGCGCTCATCACTGGTACTTGAAACACATCACACAACAACTGTAAGCATAAAAGCTTAGTGAGTTCCCCAAATATACCGCACACAACACATACGCCACTCAAGGCTATAATACGACCCTCCGGTCGATATGTCTCAGCAGGACCCTCCAGTCCCGTAGCTCGTTGGACCCTCTGGTCCGGTCATAGCTCGTTGGGCCCTCCGGCCCGGTCTGTATCGTTGGACCCTTCGCTACGGTCTATAACAACATACACATAACACATAACACATAATCTCATACATAACACACAAGACCCTTTGGTCTACACAATATACCACTCTAGGTAAGTATAGTGAGAAGACTCACCTCGATGTCTCGGTAAATATCTGTCTCGGAATAAATGTGATCTAGCCTCCGCCTAATCACGCAAAATAATACACTCGTAAATACAACTGCACTCAACCCTAAAAGTCAACAAGGTCAACGGTCAATTTTGACCGGACTCGGCGAGTGCACTAGGGCGACTCGGCGAGTCCATACGTGTCCACTGACTCTCTTGGATCCTCTCTTGACACGCCGAGTACCTCCCTGACTCGACGAGTTCCACCTGACATGAATCGCGGGGCCACAACGACTCAACTCGCCGAGTGTCAAGAACAACTCGGCGAGTTCCGACTTGACTCAGTTTCCCCCGACTCACCCTGACTCACTGAGTCGTTCCCTCAACTCGACAAGACCACTCACTGAGTGGTTACGGGCGAAATTCATACTACTCGCCGAGTCTGTTCTTCAGACTCAGCCAGTTCATGCCATGCATAAACTCAAACCCACTTCTGAGGTCAGATCTGTTCCATACAATCATAGATCTGGCCTCCCCAAGCATGATAATCACGTAAAGTCCAAACCTTGATGCTCAAACAACATCTATTTGCTTTTATATGATGTTTTAGCCCCATATCTCTTAACCGTTGGTCAAAACTCCCATGAATCCTCATAAAGCTTAAGGAATAATGCTTCTCTGGACCTCTATGGATCCCATTTCAAGCCTCATCACAAATACGGACGAAATGGACATCAAATCTAACCAACAAAGGGGTCAAGAAACCCTAAACCCCCATGTTCATCATAACAACAAAAAGGGAGCCAAAATATTACCTCCAAAATGATGTTCTAAGCTCCAAATTCGAAGGATGTCCACCTCCCTTGCCTCCTCTTAGCTAGAACCTCCTTTGCCTTTCGAAACAATGCTTCAAAGGTTAACAATGGCCTCCTCTCTCTCCCAAAATGCTCAAGATCTGTTTAGGGTTTCTCCCTGGGTTTGGTGGACACAAATGACGGCCATAAGCCCCTTTAAATAGGTCTCAAACCCTGGAAATTAGGGTTTCATTAAACAGCATGGACTCGCCGAGTCCAGACGCGAACCCGCGTGCAAAACCGCGATCCTACTCGGCGAGTTTAGACTCCAACTCGCCGAGTCTCCTCACATCACCCAAAAATAAAAGAATAAAAAATAATAACTGGGAATCCGGGTGTTTCAATTCTCCCCCACTAGAATCAGACTTCGCCCTCGAAGTCTCACTCTACAAATAACTTCGGATGCTGCTCACACATCTCACGCTCCGGCTCCCAAGTTAACTCTGACCCTTTGTGATGCTGCCACTGGACCTGCACCAGTGGCACCTCTTTATTCCTCAGGACCTTGATCTTCCGATCTCTGATCGCTACTGGTCTCTCAGCATAATTCAGGCTCGCATCCACTTGAATATCTTCTAGTGGCACTACTGCCGACTCGTCGGCTATGCACTTTCGCAACTGCGACACGTGGAAAGTGTCGTGAATCTGATCCAAATCTACTGGCAACTCCAAACGATAGGCTACCCTGCCTACCCTCGCGACCACCCTGAAAGGACCAATATACCGGGGCCCCAACTTTCCCCTCTTCCTAAATCAAATCACTCCTTTCCAAGGAGAGACCTTCAGGAGCACAAAGTCGCTGACCTGAAACTTAAGCTCGGACCGGCGTCTGTCCGCATAACTCTTCTGACGACTATGAGCGGTCAACAACCTCTGTCTGACCTGTTGGATCTGCTCTGTCGTCTGAAGCACGATCTTGGTACTACCCATCACGTGCTGCCCTACTTCTCCCCAGCAGATAGGGGTCCGACACCACCTCCCATACAACATCTCAAAGGGCGGCATGCCAATGCTCAAATGATGGTTGTTGTTGTAAGAGAACTCTGCCAAGGGCAAATACATGTCCCAACTTCCGCCAAAATCCAACACACATGCTCGGAGCATGTCCTCGAGCGTCTGAATCGTCCGCTCACTATGCCCGTCGGTCTGGGGGTGGTACGCAATACTAAAATGCAGTTTCATACCCAATTCCTCATGAAACTTCTTCCAGAATCTGGAAGTGAAACGTACATCTCGATCTGAGACAATCGAAATCGGCACTGCATGCTGTGATACCACCTCTCTCACGTACATCTTCTCCGCGGAAGAGCTCTCACTGATGGCCAGGAAGTGAGCACTCTTTGTCAACCTATCCACAATCACCCAAATTGCATCGACACCCCTCGCGGTTATTGTCAATTCGGTGATGAAGTCCATGGTAATCTGTTCCCATTTCCACTCGGGAATCTCTAATGGCTGCAACTTACCAGGTGGACGATGATGCTCGGCCTTAACCCTACGACAGGTCAAGCATCTCTCTACAAACCATGTGACATCCCTCTTCATATAGGGCCACCAATAATCCTTTTTCAAGTCCAAAAACATCTTAGTGGCCCCGAGATGGATCGAGAATTTCGATCGATGAGCCTCCTCCATCAAAATGGTACGCATCCCGCCCACGGACGGTACCCAAATCCAACCCTGAAATGTCATAAGCCCCCGGCTATCGGTAACGAACTCCGATACCAGCCCGACAACTCGTTCCCTCTTCTGGCTCTCAGGCTGCACAGCCTCAGCCTAGGCCCCTCGAATAGCATCCAAAACCGGGATCATCACCGTCAATCTCAAACATACATCTCGCAATGGGGCGCTCTCCGCCCTACGGCTCAGTGCATCGGCTATAACATTAGCCTTGCTCGGGTGGTACAGGATCTCACAATCATAATCCTTGACCACGTCCAACCACCTCCTCTGTCGCATATTTAGGTTGGGCTGATCCATCAAATACTTCAAGCTCTTGTGGTCCGTGTATATCGTACATCGAACCCCGTACATGTAATGTCGCCAGATCTTGAGAGAGAACACTACCGCTACCAGCTCCAAATCATGAGTGGGATATCTCGACTCATGAGGCTTAAGCTGCCTCGATGCATATGCTATCACATGCCCCCTCTACATAAGCACCGCACCCAATCCGGATATCGATGTGTCACAATAAACCACAAAATCCTCCATCCCTTCTGGAAGGGCTAACACTGGGGCTTCGCATAACTTCCTACGAAGTGTCTCGAACGAGGTCTGCTACTCCGGTCCCCAAGAAAACGCAACACCCTTCCGGGTCAACTTGGTGAGGGGCACAACGATCTTGGAGAAATCCTTAATAAATCTCCGATAATTGCCAGCCAATCCCAGAAAACTCCTAATCTCGGTGGGTGATCTCAGCACCTCCCACCTCATAACCGCCTCAATCTTGGCCAGGTCGAATAAAATCCCCTTCTGGTTAACAAGATGCCCCAAAAATTGGACCTCTCGTAACCAGAACTCACATTTGGAGAACTTGGCATAAAGCCTCTCCGATCTCAAAACACCAAGGATCTCCCTCAAATGCTCCTCATGCTGCTCTTTGGATCTCGAATACACCAGAATGTCGTCGATGAACACGATCACTGAGCGATCCAACATTGGTCTGAACACCCTGTTCATGAGATCCATGAACACCGCTGGTGCATTGGTGAGTCCGAAAGGCATCACCACGAATTCGTAATGCCTATAACGAGTCCGGAAGGCTATCTTCTGTACGTCCTCCTCCTGCACCCTCACCTGATGATACCCAAACCTCAAATCGATCTTGGAGAACCAAGATGCTCCCTGCAGCTGATCAAACAAATCATCGATCCTTGGCAACGGGTAACGGTTCTTGACCGTTAGCTTATTCAGCTCACGATAATCGATGCACATCCGGAGCGAGCCATCCTTCTTTTTGACAAAAAGGATAGGTGCTCCCCAAGGCGAACTTCTCGGCCTGATAAACCCCTTCCCCAGTAGTTCTGGAAGTTGCGAGGACAACTCTTGCATCTCCGGAGGCGCAAGGCAATACGACGTCGTAGCGATAGTCGCAACTCCTGGAACCAACTCAATACTGAACTCTACCTGCCTCTCCGGAGGCACACCCGGCAAGTCCTCTGGAAACACATCCGGAAACTCACGCACTATTGGGACCTCATCATCTGACTTCAGTCTCTCAATATCAGCCCTCGCATCCATCACATATGCCACAAAACCCCTACAGCCCTGTTGTAGACTCTGTCTCGCTCTGGAGGCCGAACAAAATGTTGGCCCCGAATGCGTACCCCCGCCGTACATCGTAAGAACTCCCCCACTAGGGTCTTGAATCGACACCAATTGACACTTGCAGTCTATCACAGCTACATAACGGCTCAGCCAATCCATACCCACTATCACACACACGTCCGCCATCACGATCGAGACCAGATCTATCGGAAACTCCACACCGAAGATCTCAAGGACACATCCTCGAATCATATCCGAAGCATACATAGCTCGCTCATCAGCTATGGAAACTCGCAGAGGCCGATCCAATGCCTCTCGACGGGTACTAATATGCAGACTAAATGCTATGGAAACAAACGACCGACTCGCACCCGAGTCAAATAACACCAATGCAGGCACATAATTCACAAGAAAAGTACCTACGCATATGATCATATAAGCATAAAATCTCAACTCAAATAAAAGATGAGAAGAAAACACATACCAGCCACAACATCGGGTGCTGCATGGACCTCCTCCGCGGTCAACTGAAACGCTCTCCCACGAGCCTCGGGGTCTCGGCCTTCACCGGCCGAGCCTCGGTAACCCTAGCAGCAGGCGCAGATCCCTGCGCTGATCCCTGAAAAAGCTGCGGGCACTTAGCCTTCCGATGGCCGGTCTGGTTGCAATGAAAGCAAACCGAGAATCCCTTGGGTCATTCCCTCGTGAATTGCCCCTCCTTCCCACACTTGTAACATACCCCAGACCTGCACGACCCCTCATGGCTCTTACCGCACTTCTCACAAGTGTGGCCCTTCGCGCCCCCAGATCTCGAATCAGCGGGTCTAGCCCGCTTGGCTGCCGGCTGAGACTGGGCCGGCCGCCGATCCATCCTTTGAGACTCGGCCTCCTCCCTGTCCTGAGTCTCCAGCTCGATCTCCCTCTTCCGGGCATTTGCCTGGAGCTCAGCAAATGTCCGGTAAGTCGAGTTCGCCACGAACTCCCGAATATCTCTCCTCAGAACACCCAGATAACGGCTCATACGAGCCTGCTCAGTCGACACCTGCTCAGGGCAAAACATCCCCCTCTCATGGAACTTCCTGGTGATGACTGTCACTGAATCAGTACCCTGCTTGAGGGTCAAGAACTCCTGGATCAACCGTTCCCTCTCTACTGGGGGAACATACTCCTCTCAGAACATAGCGGTGAACCTCTCCCAGGTCACCTCAGAAATCTCAGCCAAAGTAAAGTTCGCCGTCACGAACTTCCACCAATCCTTCGCTCCCAGGCGGAGCTAGCTCAAGGCGAACCAAACCCTCAAGTGCTTTGGACAAGAGCGCGTATAGAAACATCCCTCGATGTTAGAGATCCACCTCATAGCGGCAATCAGGTCCTGCGTCCCGTCGAACTCTGGTGGCTTCGTGTTGCTGAACTCCCGGAACAACAACGAGTCACCTCCCTGAGGTCTGGCAGCAGCAACAGCAGCAGTAGCTGCAGCTGCAACAGCCTCAGTCAACACTGCGTACCGCTCATCAAAAGTCTCGATCAATGTGGTCTTGATTTCTCCAAACATCTCAGGAATCTCAGCTCGGATGGCAGCAACCACCTCCTCATGAATCATCCGACGGATCTCCTCATCGCTGACACCACTGGTCTCAGGTGTGTGTCGAGTCCCAACCATGATGTCTCTGAAATACAACAAAAATTATTAGAGATTCGATCGAACATGCTCATACTCGATGACGCAACCCTACTTGTCATCCGTCGTCTAAAAGATTCTTACTTGAAATGCCCACTGATCCGGTGTCTTCAGTAGTACGGGCCCAATACTACTGACCACACCGCACCAACATTCACTTCAAGTCCTCCTCCTTGGATCTTGGATTACAAGTACTCTATTCTCATGAGCTCCTAACTGCTATCACTCATCCTCAAAGCATCTTAGCAGCAGAAAACTCCTAGGCTAAGGCATCACAAATTAGGCCACTCTATTCCTAATATGTATACTTAGCCTACTCTAGCATGCATAATATAACATATCTCATAACACATAGAGTAAGGGTACTTTTGGGGAATTCGTCGTTCGGGCGCTGGCTGATCGTACACACGACGCTGATCTGTTTGTCTTAAAACTATGTTACTCTTTTCAAAAAATTTATTTTATTATAAAAATTCTCCTCAATTCCTCAGTTTGAGTTCAGATACGCCCGAAGATGCATCCGAATCCCTCAAACCAAGGCTCTGATACCAACTTGTAACAACGTAAATTTTCAAAACAAATTTTTCATTTTCAAAACAATCATTTTTCACAAAATAACATCAACATATTGTTTCAAATGTATTTATCACAAAGACATCTCCCCAGAATCCAAAACATAAACTCCTCAAGTGTGTACAGATCATGTCGGCGCCTTCCCGCGCTCATCACTGGTACCTGAAACACATCACACAACGACTATAAGCATAAATGCTTAGTGAGTTCCGCAAATATACTGCATACAACACATACGCCACTCAAGGCTATAATACGACCATCCGGTCGATATGTCTCAACGGGACCCTCCATTCCAGTAGCTCGTTGGACCCTCTGGTCCGGTCATAGCTCGTTGGGTCCTCCGGCCCGGTCTATATCGTTGGACCTTTCGGTCCGATCTATAACAACATACACATAACACATAGCACATAATCTCATACATAACACATAAGACCCTCTGGTCTACATAATATACCACTCTAGGTAAGTATAGTGAGAAGACTCACCTCGATGTCTCGGTAAATATCTGTCTCGGAATAAATGTGATCTAGCCTCCGCCTAATCACGCAAAATAATACACTCGTAAATACAACTGCACTCAACCCTAAAAGTCAACAAGGTCAACGGTCAAGTTTGACCGGACTCGGCGAGTGCACTAGGGCGACTCGGCGAGTCTATACGTGTCCACTAACTCTCTTGGATCCTCTCTTGACACGCCGAGTACCTCCCTGACTCGACGAGTTCCACCTGGCATGAATCGCGGGGCCACCACGACTCAACTCACCGAGTCTCAAGAACAACTCGGCGAGTTCTGGCTTGACTCAGTTTCCCCCGACTCACCCTGACTCACTGAGTCGTTCCCTCAACTCGACAAGACCACTCACTGAGTGGTTACGGGCAAAATTCATACTACTCGCCGAGTCTATTCTTCATACTCGGCGAGTTCATGCCATGCATAAACTCAAACCCACTTCCGAGGTCAGATCTATTCCATACAATCATAGATCTGGCCTCCCCAAGCATGATCATCACGTAAAGTCCAAACCTTAATGCTCAAACAACATCTATTTCCTCCTATATGATGTTTTAGCCCCATATCTCATAACCCTTGGTCAAAACTCCCATGATATCCTCATAAAGCTTAAGGAATAAAGCTTCTCTGGACCTTTATAGATCCCATTTCAAGCCTCGTCACAAATAGGGACGAAATGGACATCAAATCTAACCAACAAAGGGGTCAAGAAACCCTAAACGCCCATGTTCATCATAACAACAGAAAGGGAGCCAAAATATTACCTCCAAAGTGATGCTCTGAGCTCCAAATTCGAAGGATGTCCACCTCCCTTGCCTCCTCTTAGCTAGAACCTCCTTTGCCTTTCCAAACAATGCTTCAAAGGTTAACAATGGCCTCCTCTCTCTCCCAAAATGCTCAAGATCTCTTTAGGGTTTCTCTCTGGGGTTGGTGGCCACAAATGACGGCCATAAGCCCCTTTAAATAGGTCTCAAACCCTTGAAATTAGGGTTTCATTAAACAGCGTGGACTCGCCGAGTCCAGACGCGAACCCGCATGCAAAACCGCGATCCTACTCGGCGAGTTTAGACTCCAACTCGCCGAGTCTCCTCACATCACCCAAAAATAAAAGAATAAAAAATAATACCTGGGAATCCGGGTGTTACACTAACCTGGACTTGTGAGAAGTGGCAAAGGTCTAAACAATTGAAACTATGATTACGACATCCCTTTTCATAGTTCTTAAATTGTTTAAAGACACCTGTGAGCTATCTAATGAAAGGTGTATGATTTTGATAAAGTCTTATCAAAGCAATCTAGTATCATAAATCTAAACTTTGGTAAGAAAGTCAATAAAGTATTGATTTCTAGAAGTCTAGCTGATTTCTGGGTACATGTCAAAGCTAGTGGGAGCATAATTGTTATGCTAATAATCATCATGTTAGTGGGAGCATGATAATTATGATAAGTATTGCAAGTTAGCAATGTTAATTATAGAACACAAAAGTTTCAATTCGTGAGGCTGTAGGGGTTGAAAAAGTTGTTTTGCTATAATTAAGGGAGAAGAAATTATACTTCATTTCAATTCTAAAATTCAATTCTAAAAGCTTAGATTGAAATTTTAATCAAATTTAGTCAAGAATATATATGAATTTCATGTTGGAATGGCTCAACATAAGGAAATTCTATATATGGGTTCATTATTTGCGTTCTAAAATTCGATTATGATTACGGCATCCCTTTTCATAATTTGAATTATGAGAACTTGGCAAATAGAAATGAAAATATTATATCAAAAGATTGGTTTAGTCTTTATGTGAGACATCATGAATCGTGTCCCATATGCTTCAGATATAGGATCGATTACATGTATTATATTCATCCTTTCTAAAATTTTCCAAATGCCTGGGGCATTAAGAAGGGAAAATGTCTAGAACTGGATATGACTAAAACGATTAAGCAATTGTCGAGGACAATCTAAGGTTTACCAAAGATTGGTTGCTCACGGACAGTTGAAAGTATAGTCTTATTTGTTGGAAGGACCATATTGACATATTCTGAAAAGAGGCAACTTTTGTTCAGAAGTGATAGTCAAAAAGGGAATGTGGAAATGATCTCATTGGTGGAAGTTGTGCATTAAATTTGTGTAAGATTAGGAAACTTAATGCAAGAAGGATGTTTCCAAGGAATTGATCTCCGTTGGAATGCTCTAAAATGTTTGTTGTCAAGTCTTTGCGACTTTGTGCATAATCATTACAAGAGAATCATTGCATATAAGTTTAGAATCTAACAAATTTAGGTAAAATGGCATGAATTTGGAATTCTTGCGTTTGTCATAAGAATTCGGGAGTGTGAAATTAGAATTATTGAAAGTTTGGTCAATTGGTGTATTTCACAAAGTAAGGATCATAGACAAACATAGAGTGCATACTTGGTGTATGGCAAAGCTATTGTTTAGAAAAAACATAGTGTACATGCTCGGAGCATGGGACAACTATTGTTTTAATTCAAGAATAAAGTTGATAGCTGAAACAGTATGCAATGAATAACATGTAATCATATGGTGATAAATAAAAGGTGTTTTATTTATGTTCATAGGTTTTGATACCATATTAGATTCAATTATTCTTGTGTTTCATCTTGCATGTTTTGACTTCCAGAATAAACTAGGTTATTCTTCCGGAAGGACTAAGTTATTCAAACCATCCACATTCGGTCATATGTTAGAAGTAGATATGAATCAACACTGTCATGGGTTGGCTTGTAGAGGTCCAAGTTGGTGGACAAAGTTGTACTACAACACTCATGAGTTCTCATAAGTTCTGAGTATTGGATTCAACCCGCGCTCATTGGAATCACTTCATGGATTTTATCACGGGTGATCATGAGACGATAATATCTTATATTCTTCAAACCTAGAGATATGAGTTGTTACTATGAGTTGGTTATACATTGATTGCACGAAAACGCATTGGTAACTCGATGTTATAAAACGTGACATTGTGTGTGATTCAACAAGTAGTAGAACAAGCCATATGATTCGAAGTTTATCCATTCCTTTAACCTTCGGCATAAAAGCGATATATGTGGGCCCCTCGATGATTTAATGATGATACATGTGAGTGCTTGGCCAAGCCAGGACTGATTTTATCTGTTCAATTAGTCAGTCATCATGAATCGGAAATCGGGAAACAAAAAATGGACAGAGAGAATGATTTTAATCCGTGTCTCAGTCCATATAATATCTAGAATGGAGGAATATATGATCCCTTATCTAATGGACAAGTCGTTGACAAAGGTCAAAGTTCGACAGAAGCTTTTGAGAGCTACGATTGCCAGTCGATTCTTGAAGTCATACGCAATAATAGTTTTAGACTTATCCAAATGGGAGACTGTTGGATTAATGTCTAAGTCCATAACTATAATTGGTAAGACTTGACCCGATGTAACACCGTGATTTCCAAAACAAAATTTTCATTTAAATAATCAATTTAATATTAAAAACACTTGTTTGAAAACTTATTCACATTCGAATTACAAAACATAGTTTCATTTTCATTATAATAGAAGACCAGGATCCTCGAAAACACAACTCTTTCTTCGGTGTGTACAATCGAACCGTTGCCATCCCGCGTTACTGTAAGAACCTGAAACAACATAACATAAACAACGTAAGCACGAAGCTTAGTGAGTTCCCCAGTATACCTTACGCACATACGCCTTCCGGCCCGGACCTTTCGGTCCACATAACATTGCCTTCCGGCCCGGACCTTTCGGTCCACATAACATTGCCTTCCGGCCCGGACCTTTCGGTCCACATAACATTGCCTTCCGGCCCGGACCTTTCGGTCCACATAACATTGCCTTCCGGCCCGGACCTTTCGGTCCATAAGATAATTGCCTTCCGGCCCATACACATATATAACACATAATACAAATACTTTAACACATAAAGCACATATATCATATATCAACCTGCCTTCCGGCCCGTAACATATTCTAACACATAAAGCACATACACCATATATCATACCTGACCTTTCTGTCACATAATACCTTGCCTTCCAGCCCACATATAAGCATGTATATCACGCTTAGCAGCTAACTTCCATTTATAGCATATAAACATAACACATAACATACTTGACCTTCCGGTCACACAATCAAACCCTTCCGGGTGAAGTATAGTGAGAAGACTCACCTCGCGGACACTGGAAGATAGCAACTCCTAAAGTCCCTTGCACTTGATCCTCCGAGCTACAAGCTCCCTGTAACATCATATATCCCTTATTAATACTTCTATCTTCCACGTTAACTGACCCTAAGAAATCACACCAGTCAACTCTGGTCCACAGTCCATTGTCAGCTCGACTGGACTCGGCGAGTTCCCTGGCGACTCGGCGAGTCTGGTCGTCCTTCAATCCTCTACGATTCCCCTTCTACTCGTCGAGTATCCTCTTTGACTCGACGAGTCACTCCTGGAAGAATCGCGGGGCCACCCCGACTCCACTCGCCGAGTCTGAAGAACAACTCGGCGAGTCCCAGTGAATCTTCAAGCTACTCGCCGAGTCTGATCATCCGACTCGGCGAGTCCACGCCATGCAGTCGATCGAACTGCTTCCTGAGATACATATTTTCCCGAATATACAAACATAATACCTTCTGGACCTCTAAGGATACTAATACAGGGTTATAAACGTTGGATAACAACACAACAATCCATCTAATCTCCAAATGGGTTTCACAAACCCTAAATCCATGCACACATTCATATAACAGAAAATAATCCGAAAGGTTACCTGAATCATGCACTCTCAGTGTCCCCAAGCCTCAAAACGTGATTCCCTTGCTGTCCCATTAGCCAAAACCTTCTCCTTCTTGGACTATAATTTCCTCAAATCACCAATGATCTTCAATCCTTGCTCTGGATGCCCACAACCGATTTAGGGCCCTTCTCAGTCGGCCAAAAAGCGAACAATGGAGGCATAAGATCCCTTATATACTTCCCAAACTGAACGGCTAGGGTTTTCCACTGAACAGCGTCGACTCGCCGAGTCCATATCTGGACTCGTCGAGTCCAGTCGTGAACCCGCGACCAAACCTGCGACCCTACTCGGCGAGTCTGTCTCCAACTCGTCGAGTCTCCCCTTTAAAACACCCCCAAAATGCAACTTAACAATACTTGAGATTTTGGGCTGTTACAATTCTCCCCCACTAGAATTAGACTTCGCCCTCGAAGTCTCACTTTGAAAATAGCTCTGGCTGCTGCTCCCGCATCTCACGTTTCGGCTTCCCTAGACACTACCGATCTCTCCCGAGGCCGCTACTGAACCAATACCAGAGGTACCTCCTGGTTCCTCAGAACCTTGATCTTCCGATCTCTGATGACTACTGGCTTCTCGGCCCAATTCAGGCTTGCAACCACCTGAATGTCTTCTAATGGAAACACTGCCGACTCATCGGCTACATACTTCCTCAATTGCGACACATGAAAAGAATTATCATGGATTTGTCTCAAATCCATGGGCAACTCCAACCGTTAGGCCACCCGGCCTACCCCCGCAATCACATGAAAAGACCCAATGTACCGGGGCCCCAACTTGCCCCTCTTCTTGAATCGAATCACTCCTCTCCAAAGAGAGGCCTTCAGGAGTACTAAGTCATCGACCTGAAACTCAAACTCGGACCGGCGTCTGTCCGCATAACTTTCCTGTTGGCTCTGGGCGGTCAACAACCTCTGTCTCATCTGCTGAATCTGTTCTGAATCCCAACAATCACTTGACCAATAAGGGTTAGGAACCCATGAGCCACCGGATCCCCAATCCAAAGCCCACTTTGTCCATCCCGGACCGACTGAGAGATCCATTCTCACCCTCAGAGCAACTCCCACAAGTTCTCCCCTTGCCATCACATACACATACTGAACTAGTCCCAACACCCGCAGGTGGAAAGACCCGATACACTGATGATATTCTCGAGCATCTCCCAAGATGAACCACTACATCCACCCTACACTCTGATCAGATTCACACTGAAAATTTAAAATTTTCTCTCTCCATGCATCCCTTCTGAGTCTCAACAGACATCCCAACCGGATGGGTTCCTACTCCACCGCCGCGAACACGATGCTCAAAACCATACTCGAAATACTCTAACCATAACTCTGCTCTGCAGCTTTCACTTTCGTGAACTTGCACCCCCTTCGGAGTTACATACCCTCCTCTTTTCCTTTTCCACGGAACTCTCTTGAACATAATGCCACTCCAACCGGTGCCACGGTGCTCGCCCCAAGCGACACCACCCTTTTTGCGTAACTGCTATTCACATACTCTGGTTCTCATTGCAGGGGCTCTCAATCCCATGCACTCTCTCCACTCATCAAAATCACTGCCTCCGCTAAACAAGATCAATAACCCGGGGCCAGACCTTCCAATGCAATCACACTGCAGCATACGCGATCCGCAAATCTCAAACTAATCCAGCAATACCAACAGAGCCTCCAGTATGACTGGACCGACTCTCATAACACATACTAGCCACTCGAGGCTATATCTCTGTGGGTCCGTACACCCAAACTCTGCGAACCCTCAGGTTCTAACTCTGGGAACCTTCCGGTTCCAGCTCTAGAAACATGCACAACATAATCCCGTGGGATTAATGCAGTACAACCAATCACGTACCTCAAACGTACCAATACTCTGATCGCAAAATTCCGATTACTTACCCAAGCTTGATCCCGACCTCCTCCCAGGCCTCCACAATCAAATGCCCTAGGTCTGTATCTCGCCCCGCATACTCAACACTCGCTCTCGTCGGCCTATACTTTGCGCTGACAAACACTGCTGAATCCCAACAGCTAAGCACCCTTACATACTCATCGATCTCCCGGAGAATTTTACAATTCTCCCCCACTAAAGCACTGACTAACTGCCACCGATCGTCATTAACGACCTTCCAGAACCATCCTGCACAAGGAGAACATTTACCCACTGACTGCTTCCCACAAGCGTAAGCAACCCTCAGCAAAACACATCTCCTCCCTGATCAATCCGCTCAAAAGAATCCGATCTTTCAATTATCCACTCCACAACGGCAAATGCTACCCGTCATTCAACCCAGTGCCGCATCTCCACTATCAACCCTCACGAACGATGACCAACAGAATTCCCAAGCAATAACCCATAACCAAACCCACAACCTGCCAAAGGTTGAATATCGCATCGAAAACCGCACAAGGCTATCGGTACCAAAACACCAAACTATAATCATGCTAAACCATCAGGGAACAACGAATGTCAAGCGAAAGCCTGAAGCACCAATCCATAACCATGCCAAACCCGCGAAACAACGAATACCGCATCGAAATCCACACCAGACACCAGCACAAACAATACGCCACAATCAACGCAAGCTACCCATGACATCAAGAGAGCATCATACCCGCAGCTGCCTCCGGCACTGCTCCGTCTCCCTCTGCCGCAAGCCGATAAGCACAACCCTGAGCCCTTGGGCTCTGCTCCATCCTGTCCTCCTCCTGAACTCCTCAAGGTGGCCGATGCTAGAGCCTGCACCGGTCCTGCAGGAAACTGTCGACGGTTGACCCTCAAATGTCCAACCTGCCAACACTGATAACAAATCCTGAAATCCTGAATTGGCACTGACTGCCGACAATCCCGTGCACCATGCCCCTCCTTTCCGCACTTGCGGCATGCACCACTGGGCCAACAAGCTCCGGTGCCATCTCTCTCACACTTCCCACAAGTGTGACCGCTCCGATCCCCCATTCTAACATCTACGGTCATGGACCGTTTCGGCGCCGACTGCGACTGCATCGGGGCCTGCCTCATCTCACGCGACTGCAACTCAACCTCTAACTCACGCCACATGGCGGCCTCCTGCGATACCAACACGGTCTCGCGCCTCCGCGCAGACACGAACTGTCTGATACCCCCCCCCCCCCTTGAGCATACTCGGATATCGGGACATCTGAGCCTGCTCCGCAGCGAACTCAGGGCAAAACATCGCCCTCTCAATAAACATCCCGGTGCTCTCAGTCACCGACTCCAAATCCTGCTTCAGCTTAAGGAACTTCCGAGCCAATTTCTCCTTTTCATCCCGCGGAACATAGCGAGTACTGAACATCCCTCTGAATTGATCCCATGAAACCGCAGCCCTCTGCGCATCGGAAAATGACCTCGTGGTCAATCTCCACCAATCCTTCGCCCCGAGCCTCAATAGGTTCAGTGCACACCCCACCCTCTGATCAGCAGGGCATAAACTCGTGGAGAAACACCCCTCCATGTCTGATAACCATCTCATAGCAACAATCGAGTCCTGAACTCCATCGAATGTGGGAGGCTTCGCATAATAGAAGTCCCGATACTGAAAACCCCGACTAGCCCCTTTCTTTGCCGTTGCTACAGCCGCTGTAACCGCCGCGGCAGCCGTCTCTGCGAAAGCCGCATATCGCTCATCAAACTACTTCAATCATATTGGTCCTGATCGACCCAAACAATCCTGGCGACTCAGCCCGCAACAATGCAGCAACCCCATCACGCCAGATCTCGCGAATCCTCGCATCCCGCTCGCTCGTGCTCGTCCGATCGATAACCGGATAACAAGATAGCCACAAGCATCATCCACTACGAACCATGGTACTCATCCCATGACATCCCTCCTCAACATGCTTCGGTGTATGGTACCTGAACCATAGCACCACTCCTCAATCTGCTCCAATGTATAGCACTCGAACCACAACATCTATCTCAATCTGTTCCGATGTATGGTGCCCGGACCATAACATCACTCTGTATCCGCTCCGATGTATGGTATCCGAACCATAACATCACCCCTCAATCTGTTCCTTAGGACCTTCAGAATGCCCCCTGTATCAAGTATGGGTCCTCTGCTTTCAGTAGTACGGGCCCATACTACCTGCCACATCTACCCATACTTTCCACACGGACCATCCCAGAGTTCCTAAGTAGCTGATAAACCTGCTCTTTCACCCATCTCATCGCGCATGCTCGCTTTCCAGCGAAATCCTCTACTCTACCAGCGCACGCATCTGGCTAGGTTTACTCCCTAGTCCCTTCTGCTGTCCTCCCACTTCTTTGCTATCAGCTGCTGAAGAGTTCCTAATGATGCCAGCCCTCTACCTCCTGAGTATCGTCATACTCACTTGGTAGCTGACTCCCATCATCGATAACTCCACAAAGCACAAAGCAAGCAGCATTCGAGCATTGAAGCATACATAGGACTCCCCATCTGTGGTAGCTCCACCTTCTCGGCTCATCCTCGGAAGTACCTCTGTACCCCGTAGCTTTACCCCTTGTGCGTTCTAACTAGATACTCCCACTCATCACATACACACAAAAGCATAACGCACACATAACAGCAAACCCTAGACTAAGGCATCACAAATCAGGCCACTCTAGTCCTAAGATGTGAAATACCTAGCCTGTCTCTAGCATGCAATAATGTCTCATAAAGTGCATAATAGATATTTCATAATACAAAAGTAAGGGTATTTTGGGAAATCACCGTTTGGCTCTGGTTGATTGTACACACTGCTCTTTCTTGCTTTCTCTTTGAACTCTTATTCACTTTTAGAAAACCATTTATTTGGAAAACTTTTTCTTACTTCCTCAGTTTGAGTCCAGATTTACCCGTAGGTGCGTCCGAATCCCTCAAACCAAGGCTCTGATACCAATTTGTAACACCGTGATTTCCAAAACAAAATTTTCATTTAAATAATCAATTTAATATTAAAAACACTTGTTTGAAAACTTATTCACATTCGAATTACAAAACATAGTTTCATTTTCATTATAATAGAAGACCAGGATCCTCCAAAACACAACTCTTTCTTCGGTGTGTACAATCGAACCGTTGCCATCCCGCGTTACTGTAAGAACCTGAAACAACATAACATAAACAACGTAAGCACGAAGCTTAGTGAGTTCCCCAGTATACCTTACGCACATACGCCTTCCGGCCCGGACCTTTCGGTCCACATAACATTGCCTTCCGGCCCGGACCTTTCGGTCCACATAACATTGCCTTCCGGCCCGGACCTTTCGGTCCACATAACATTGCCTTCCGGCCCGGACCTTTCGGTCCATAAGATAATTGCCTTCCGGCCCATACACATATATAACACATAATACAAATACTTTAACACATAAAGCACATATATCATATATCAACCTGCCTTCCGGCCCGTAACATATTCTAACACATAAAGCACATACACCATATATCATACCTGACCTTTCTGTCACATAATACCTTGCCTTCCAGCCCACATATAAGCATGTATATCACGCGTAGCAGCTAACTTCCATTTATAGCATATAAACATAACACATAACATACTTGACCTTCCGGTCACACAATCAAACCCTTCCGGGTGAAGTATAGTGAGAAGACTCACCTCGCGGACACTGGAAGATAGCAACTCCTAAAGTCCCTTGCACTTGATCCTCCGAGCTACAAGCTCCCTGTAACATCATATATCCCTTATTAATACTTCTATCTTCCACGTTAACTGACCCTAAGAAATCACACCAGTCAACTCTGGTCCACAGTCCATTGTCAGCTCGACTGGACTCGGCGAGTTCCCTGGCGACTTGGCGAGTCTGGTCGTCCTTCAATCCTCTACGATTCCCCTTCTACTCGTCGAGTATCCTCTTTGACTCGACGAGTCACTCCTGGAAGAATCGCGGGGCCACCCCGACTCCACTCGCCGAGTCTGAAGAACAACTCGGCGAGTCCCAGTGAATCTTCAAGCTACTCGCCGAGTCTGATCATCCGACTCGGCGAGTCCACGCCATGCAGTCGATCGAACTGCTTCCTGAGATACATATTTTCCCGAATATACAAACATAATACCTTCTGGACCTCTAAGGATACTAATACAGGGTTATAAACGTTGGATAACAACACAACAATCCATCTAATCTCCAAATGGGTTTCACAAACCCTAAATCCATGCACACATTCATATAACAGAAAATAATCCGAAAGGTTACCTGAATCATGCACTCTCAGTGTCCCCAAGCCTCAAAACGTGATTCCCTTGCTGTCCCATTAGCCAAAACCTTCTCCTTCTTGGACTATAATTTCCTCAAATCACCAATGATCTTCAATCCTTGCTCTGGATGCCCACAACCGATTTAGGGCCCTTCTCAGTCGGCCAAAAAGCGAACAATGGAGGCATAAGATCCCTTATATACTTCCCAAACTGAACAGCTAGGGTTTTCCACTGAACAACGTCGACTCGCCGAGTCCATATCTGGACTCGTCGAGTCCAGTCGTGAACCCGCGACCAAACCTGCGACCCTACTCGGCGAGTCTGTCTCCAACTCGTCGAGTCTCCCCTTTAAAACACCCCCAAAATGCAACTTAACAATACTTGAGATTTTGGGCTGTTACACCCGACCCTGCATAGTCCATTTGGGTTGCATGGCATCATGCATTTGGATAGACTATAATGAGAGAAATAACCCTTAAGGTTTATTAATATATTATAAGTTCTAATATATTAATAAGGTTATTTAATTAGTATTGATCAAGAATTAATTTGGAATTAATTAAGTGATCAAAAAGAGACTAATTATATATATATATATATATATATATATATATATATATATATGGGTTGATTATGTAAATCATTCATTCTTATATATGTGGGCTTGTGATCCAAGATTCTTTATTTGGACTAAGTCCATGGGGTGACCCATGGATACTCCATGGAGGTTAAAATCCATGGAGCATAAGGAATGGGTAAAGTTATGAGTTACATAGTGTAACCCTAATAGACACCATATAAAACAATCCCATGGCTCAAGAAATCGTGCACTAGTGTGTGAATATGAGGGCTAGACGATTTCAAGGACTGTTCCATTTTCTCTCAAGTCATTCCATGTGCATTTGGTGTTGTGTGAACCATTTGAGGTGTCACACTTGGGGAACTAGGCACTCAAGCTTCATGAAGACTAGCTACATCAAACAAAGGTATGTATTCTATCCATTTGATTACCCAAGTATCAAGTATTGTATGCTAGATAGGGTAATACCTTGGAAAGTTCATATTTGCATGTATAATAGAGAAAACATAGATCCAAGGTATTTAGGGTTGCATATACACTTAGGAGTGTTAGAATGCTCAAAACCCAACAGTATGTACTTGACCCGGTTGTGCATGGTCCTTTTGGGTTGCCTTCACCAAAGCAACTTGACAAGGTAATTTGATGAAAGAGAGAGAGGATAATATGATTTATTAATATATTATAAGAATAATATATTAAAGGAGAAATCATATTTATTTAATTAGTATTAATCATAAATTAATTAGGAATTAATTTGGTGACTAAAAGAGATTAATTAAATAAAGGGGCATAAACTATCAAATGTATGATGGTTGAGTTTTGGGCTGGGAAACCTAATGGACTAAGGGGGAACGAAATTATGATGAAGGATCATCATATTTTCGTCCAATGCCCTATTCCAGAAGGTTCCTTGGGCTGCTTGGTGACTAAGTTGTCCATTAGGGTTTAGACTGAAACCCTAGTAGCCTACATTATAAATAAGACCCCTAGCCTTCAATTTTCAGCCACTTGCTTCCCAAGAGAAACCCTAGGCCGAAATTAATCATCCTCTCTCCTCTCTCATAGTTGCCTTCTTGCTTTTGGTGTTTGTAATCCATTAGAGGAGTTACAATTATGACTCTATGCTCCAAGAAAGTAGATTTAAGCTTCCATTGAAGAGGTAAACATCTAGATCTGATGTTATATGTTAATTTCGAAATTATGTATGCTAGATTAGGGTTTGTAAGTCTTGGAATCATTGCATGTACTATAGAGAAACCTAGATCCAAGCATTAGGGTTTGTATGAGCACATAGGATTGTTCTTATGCTTAAAACCCATCATTTTCAACTTCCTTTTTGACATCTTGAACCTTCGTTTCTTGACATTTTAAGTCATCTGACATAGACTTGTCAATTATTTTTTACTTATCTTCAACAGAAGATTGAGTTCCTTTCACAACCCAAACACCATATTTGTCTTTTTTATTTTCTTTGGGAAAAGGTTTTTGATTCTTTTGTCGTTGAAAAATTTTTGATTTTTGATTCAAACCATTTTCCACAACATTTTGATTCCAGTAAAAACCCTTCTCAGTCACTTTCAAATTATATTCTTTCAACAAATCATTCAACTTTGGATTAACTTTATCATCGTTTCCTTTTGTGACAAAAACTTGATACGGATTTTTTTTAAATTGTGGATAGAGCATAGAATTTTGTTCAAGAAAATGTTTTCCCCTTTCTTTCAAAACTTTTTTATATTCCTCTGTATCCTCAAAAACTTGTGCTTCAATAGCTCGTGGAATTTCCTTTTCATCAGAATCATCATCACTATCACTTTCACTGTTTGTTATGTCTTCGATAATAACAGTCTCTTGAGTTTCATCAGTTTTGGTTGTTGAAGATGAATCATTGTTTAGCTTCGATTTTGAATCAATATTTTCTTTGATTTTTGCTAATGAAGTGATTTTAATGAAAAATAAATTTGAACAATATACACATCCCACTTCTTCAATTTCACTGATATTGTCTTAATCATCTTTCGATATCAGCAAAATTTTGTCGAGAACATTGTGTTGAAGATTCAGTTTTGTTCAAAATTTTCATTTGCTCATTTTTGGTCAAAGTATCATTCACAATATCCACCAAATTATCAGCATCCAAAAAATCATCAATATTAACTATACCATAAGCATATGAATCATTTGGTACCCGATCAAACATAGCAACTTTACTCTCACAATCATATGTAATTTGAAGTAATATGAATACAAAGAGAATGTCCTATCCTACCCGTTCGGCTAACTTTAATGTGAATGTCCTATCCTACCCGTTCGGCTAATGACCCTCCACCAATCAAGGAAGCGGTGAATGAGAATGGACACCCATTAAACTACCATTTTATAGGCAGTAACCTTATACCCACCGTAGAGATTGGCTTCGTGAATGAGGCCTACTAACGGTAAGACTGATTTATCTTATATATATATATATATATATATATATATATATATATATATATATATATATATATATATATATATATATATAATCTTTTAATATTATAATATATAAGGGTTGAATTTTAAACTTTTAAACTTCTAGAGTTTGGAGTTAAAGTATTCATAAGTGTGACTTTACAAATTCCAAAACTTGAGGGCAAGTTTTGAAACTCTTCAAAACTTTTCATTTCCATAACTTATGAGTTTGAATACTTTTTAAAATGAGACTTTTCATTTTACATAACCTATGAGTTTTAATGACTTTTAAAATGAAACTTTTCATTTTCCATAACTTGAGGACAAGTTATGGAGTTCATTAAAGCATTTAGATCATTATTTTAATTAACAAAATTATCAAATAGTTTATCTATGAACTTGTTAAACTAATAAGTCAAGATAATTCATATCAACAATTTACAAGAGATTAGCCTATCATATAAACTAATACAAATCTTGAAATTTTGACATTTATCTTTTATTTGGATGAGGATAATTATTTTCATAACATAAAAATCGAATTTTTATCATGAAAACAATTTTTAGTAATTATCCAAATCTAAATGAAACCAAGAAATCTAAAATCTGCCATCAGATGCATCACCACGTCGTGGTAAGCATTACCACATCGTGGTGATCACGCATAATCGAAATTAGTAGATTCTTCAGCTTTGAAAATAATATAATGCATCAATATAATATAAAACTATCCTAGGATCTGATACCACTGAAGGGTTTTGAGCACTATAACAACCTTAAGGTGCACATACAACCCTAGATGCTTTGGATCTAAGTTTTCTCTAATTATACATGCAATTTGATTTTCCAAAGCATTCATCCTAACTAGCATACAAAACATCAATAATTGAACAACAAAACTAGTTAGATAACTTACCTCTTGTTGTACCTTGTTAACTTTGACCTTTAAGAGCCTAGCACCTCAAATGTGATGCCTCAAATGATTCACAAAACACCACCAACAATGGAGGACTTGGGAGAAATGATTATCCTATCACAAAATCGACTCTAACTCTTTTAAAGAACACTTTCACATTACTTAGGCTCCATTGGTTAAACCTCCATGGATAATCCATGGGCTACCATATTGGTTTAGCTCATCCTAAATAACCATTGGACCACACTATAAGAATCATTGATTTACTTAATTAGTCCCCGTATATTTAATTAGTCTCTTTTGATCACCAAATTAATTCCAAATTAATTCTTGATCAATACTAATTAAATAATATGATTTCATATTAATATGTTATACTTATAATATATTAATTAATCATAAGTAACCTCTTTCTCAATAGTCCATCCTATCAGATTGTTCTGGTGAAATGCAACCCAAATGGACCATGTTATTCTCTGGTCAAGTACATACCAATTATTATGGACTTAGACACCTTATCCAATAGTATGAAGCGATAATTGGTATATGTTACTTGGTTAGATAATTTTAATTTTTATTATATTTTTTTATGTATTTTTTACTTGGTTATTTTTAAAACTATATTTGTTTAAATGGTTAAATAATTTAAAATTTTATTATATTTAACTCGTGTTTATTTTTAGTTGTCTTATTACACTCAATTAACAAGAGAGCTAAAACACACACACACCATTGCATTATAACATTGTAGTTTAAAAGTACAATGCTTAAAAGGACAAACTTTTCCAAAAGAAAGTTAAAACAATGGCCATTCATGTAATACTTTTGTCAGTGTCCATTTTTTGTATTAAAAAACACATTGTCACATTATAGAATTTTACTTTAAAACTAATATGCTTAAAAAGAAAAAAAGTTCCAAAAAAAAATTAAACAAGGACCATTTATGTAATAGTTTTGTTAGGGAGCATTCATGTGTTTTTTAGGGGCCATTCATATAATATATTAATAGGGAACATTTATGTAATATATTTACGTAGAGACTATTCATGTATTTGTAACTTTACATATGGACAAAGGCATTTGAATTCAATAAACTAAAGGTTTAGGTCATTTTTGGTCACTTAACTTTTGGTTTTGTGCTCATTTGGTAACTTAACTCTTTTTATGTTTTAAAAGGTCATAAAACTTTTGCCTTTATGTGTAACATCCTAAAATTCAGGTAAAGCTATTTAACCCTTCTCCTTTTCCAAGTTGTCAAGTTAAGCCCTTTAAGTATGTGTTATGCTTGTGACTACGTTGGGTGTACTCGCGCG
This sequence comes from Lactuca sativa, assembly GCF_002870075.4. NCBI lineage: Eukaryota > Viridiplantae > Streptophyta > Magnoliopsida > Asterales > Asteraceae > Lactuca > Lactuca sativa. The sequence goes on along the minus strand of NC_056630.2, from coordinate 185,268,850 downwards.
CTTATTTTGGACGCGGACTCGCTTGTGTACGCTGGGCGTACCCAGATTACGTCGGGCGTAATGTGTCCAGATGTAAACCCTAATTTTGGGCTTGAGCACTATAAAAGGAATGTTATGGCTGCGACCTTAGCCTCCATTCTAGAGAGAAAAACCCTAATAGAGAGTCCCCTTTCGTTTCTAGCAAGTGTGTTGGTATTCTAAGCTTCTAGTGTCATTTCAAGGTGGTGGAAGGAAAGAAGAGGTCATTTTTGAGGCTAGAAGCTTGTGGGAAAGAGTAGATCTGAGATTTTCAGAGGTTGGAGGTTCTTCTTGAGGTAAAAAGCTCAAACCTTGCCTTGTTATTTGAGTTATGTGCTTCTTGGACCAATTTGTAGGATTTTTGGTCCCAAGATGGAGACTTTATGAGCAAATGGTCTCCATTGGCCTAGATCTATCATATTTCTAGTCTATAAGTGTTGTATGTTCATAAAAATGCAAACTTGGACGTAAATATGGAGCCATGCATGAGATCTAGACCTTTGGAGGGAAAAAGGAAAGAGGTTTGAAGGTGTAGGGACCTTTACAACCAAGCAAAGGCTTAAAGGTTCCGACTCTATGGAATAAGACGTTGTAAGAGAGTCAGATCTGGAAGTTGAAGGAGTGTCTTAACCGTTTAAGACCAAAATCTAAGAAATGGATGAACTAGGACTTACGATGGGCGTAACTCCCAATGCGCGCAGCGTAAGGGGTTGAAGCCCCGATTATGGTTCGCTGGCATACGCCCAACGTACAGAGAAGGTACGAGCCGCATACTGCCTTCTGTTGACCTTCGTTGACTTTTAGGGTTTTGGTCAACTTTTGGACTTTCGGGTCAGGGAGGGGTAAAATGGTCTTTTACCCTTCTATGGAAATTATAGAGTGGATTTAATCTAGCCTTTGAGAGCCATTATTTATTTGAGAGTATTGTTATGTGTTTAGGAGGGGGCTAGACCAGTGTGATTGGGTACGAGACTATCCGAGATACCGAGGTGAGTCTTCTCACTATATTGTACCTGGAATGGTACCTATGTGCGACCGGAAGGTCTTGTATGCTATGAGATGTATGTGTTATATGTTATGTGATATGTGTATGCTATGTATGTTATGTATGATATGGACCGGAAGGTCAAGATGATATGGACCGGGCAAGAGGGTACGGACCGGAAGGTGGATACGAGTAGGACTGGAAGGTCTACCGGAGTTCGGGACAGAAGTCCCCTGAGACACTCGGATCGGAAGATCCCATAGAGTTATGGCCTGGAAAGGCGTATGTGTGGTATGTGGTATTTTAGGGAACTCACTAAGCATTTATACTTACGGTGTTGTGTGATGTGTTTCAGGTATTAGTGACGACCGCTGGAAGGCGTCGGCATGATCAGTACACACACGAGGAGTTTTACATGTTATGATCTTGGGATGTAATGTTATGGGTTGTTATGTGTTACAATGATATTTTTATAACTATTATAAATGAAAGTATGTTTTTAAAATGTGAAAAATTGTTTCGAAAATTTATGTCATTACAAATTGGTATCAGAGCCTTGGTTTGAGGGATTCAGATGCATCTTTGGATGAATCTGAACTCAAACTGAGGATTTGAGAAAGTTTTCATAAAATAAACATTTTTTCTGAAAGAGTAAAAGGTTTTGAGGAAGACAGAATGGAGCAGTGTATGTACGATCAGCCAGCGCCCGAACGATGGTTTCCCAAAATACCCTTACACTATGTGTTATGAGATATGTTATGATGTGATATGCATGCTAGAGTTGGCTAGGTATTCATATTAGGACTAGAGCGGCCTGATTTTGTGATTCCTTAGCTTAAGAAGGATTTTGCTGCTATGTGATGCTTGAGAGCGAGTAGGTAGCAGTGAGGGGCTGATAAGAGGTCTACCGAAGGGTAGTATAAGGGCCCATACTACCGAAGATACAGTAGCAGTGCACACTCTAAGTAAGAATCCTTTGGGTACTAAGGAGCAAGTAGGGTCGAGTTATCAAGTACGAGCATGCTCGAGCGAGTCTTTGATATTATTATGTTATATTTCAGAGACATCATGGTTGGAGCACACCACAGACCTGAGGCGACCGGTGTGAGTGACGAGGAGCTTCGTCAAATGATCCACGATGAGGTGGCAGTGGCGATCAGGGACGAGATTACGGAGATGTTTGGGTCTATCAAGACCACACTGATTGAGACTTTCGATGAGCAGTACGCCGGGTGACTGGGGCTGCTTCTGCTGCAGCTACCGCAGCTGTGGCTACTGCCAGGCCTCAGGGAGGTGACTCATTGTTGTTTCGGGAGTTTAGCAACACGAAGCCACCCGAGTTTGATGGGACGCAGGATCCGATCGCTGCGATGACATGGATTGCTGATATTGAGGGATGCTTCTATATGTGTTCATGTCCGGAGCATCTGAGGGTTCGGTTCGCGTTGAACCAGCTTCACTTGGGAGCGAAGGACTGGTGGAAGTTCGTGAAGGTAAGCTGCACAGTTGCTGCGATTTCAGAGGTGACCTGGGAGAGGTTCACCACCATGTTCAGAGATGAGTATGTTCGCCCGGTGGAGAGGGAACGGTTGGTTCAGGAGTTCTTGACCTTCAAGCAGGGTACTGATTCGGTTACTGTGATTACCAGGAAGTTTCATGAGAGGGAAATGTTCTGCCCTAAGCTGGTGTCTACTGATCAGGCCCGTATGAGCCGGTATTTGGGCGTTCTGAGGAGAGACATTTGGGAGTTCGTATCAAACTCGACGTACTGGACAGTTGCTGAGCTCCAGGAAAATGCCCGGAAGAGGGAGATTGAGTTGGAGACTCAGGCCGGGGAGGACGCCGAGTCTTAGAGGATGGATCGGTGGCCGGCACAATCTCATTCGACAGCCAAGCGGACCAAGTCCGCTGATACGAGGACTGGAGTCCATAAGGGCCGCACTTGTGGGAAGTGCGGCAAGGGACATGATAGGTTCTGTCGATCGGGTGCTTGCTACCAACGTAGAAAGGAGGGGCATATCGCCAAGGATTGCCCCCAAGGGATTTATGGTTTGCTTTCATTGCAAACAGACTGGCCATTAGATGGCCGAGTGCCCACAGTTGCATCAGGGGACAGCACAGGGATCTGCGCCTGCTGCTAGGGTTACTGAGGTTCGGCCAGTGAAGGTCGACGCACCGAAGGCTCGTGTGAGAGCTTTCCAGTTGACAGCAGAGGAGGTCTGCGTAGCGCCCAATGTTGTGGCTGGTATGTATTCTTTATTTATTTTTGTTGAGTTGAGATATTGTGCTTACATGATGATATGCGTAGGTACTTTTCTTGTGAATTCTGTACCCGCTTTGGTGTTATTTGACTCGGGTGCGAGTCAGTCATTTGTTTCCTTGGCATTTAGTCAGCACATTAGTATCCGACGAGAGGCGTTGAGTCGACCTCTGCGAGTTTCTATAGCTGACGAGCGAGCAGTGTATGCTACGGAAGTGATTCGAGGATGTATACTTGAGATCTTCGGTGTGGAGTTCCCGATAGATCTGGTCCCGATTGCGATGGGGGACATATGTGTTATAGTGGGCATGGATTGGTTGAGCCGATTTGGAGATGTTATAGACTGCGAACGTCAGTTGGTGACGATACGAGACCCTAGTGGGGGTGTACTTTCGGCGTACGGCGAGGATACCCGATGTGGGTCAGCGATTTGTTCGGCTGCCAGGGCGAGACAGAGTTTGCAGCAGGGCTGCAGCGAGTTCGTAGCCTATGTGATGGACACGCGAGTGGCCGCTGGGAGGCCAAGCTCGATTGATGAGGTTCCGATAGTGTATGAGTTCCCGGATGTTTTTCCTGAGGAATTTCCGGGTGTGCCTCCCGAGAGGCAAATGGAGTTCCGTATCGATTTGGTTCCGGGAGCAGCGCCTATCGCCAAGGCACCTTATCGCCTTGCGCCGCCAGAGATGCAGGAGTTATCCTCGCAACTTCAGGAGCTGATGGGGAAGGGGTTTATTCAACCGAGTAGCTCGCCATGGGGAGCGCCGATCCTTTTTGTCAAGAAAAAGGATGGTTCACACCGGATGTGCATTGACTACTGAGAGTTGAACAAGTTGACGGTCAAGAACCGTTATCCGTTACCGAGGATCGACGATCTGTTCGATCATTTGCAGGGGGCGTCTTGGTTCTCTAAGATAGACTTGAGGTCGGGTTATCATCAGATGAGGGTTCGGGATGAAGATATCCAGAAGACGGCGTTCAGAACTCGTTATGGGCATTACGAGTTCGTGGTGATGCCTTTTGGGCTCATCAATGCACCAGCAGCGTTCATGGATCTCATGAACAGGGTGTGATGACCCTTCAGGGTCGGATTTGGGTGTCGTATGCAGGCGGAACGCGCACCACTTTGATGGAGGAGGCGCATAGATCGATATTTTCTATCCATCCCGGGGCCACTAAGATGTATTTGGATTTGAAAAAGGAGTATTGGTGGCCATGAATGAAGAGGGATGTAGCATGGTTTGCTGAGAGGTGCTTAACCAGTCGCAGGGTTAATGTCGAGCACCAGCGACCACATGGCATGTTACAGCCACTGGAGGTTCCCCAATGGAAGTGGGAACATATTTATATGTATTTCATCACCAAGTTGCCGAGAACCGCGAGGGGTGTCGATGCAATTTGGGTGATCGTCGACCGGCTAACAAAGAGCGCTCACTTTCTTGCTATCAGTGAGAGCTCTTCTGCTGAGAGGCTAGCAGAGTTGTATGTGGGAGAGGTAGTATCGCGACATGGGGTGCCGATCTCAATTGTATCGGATCAGGATGTACGTTTTACTTCCAGGTTTTGGAAGAAGTTCCACGAGGAGTTGGGCACGAGGCTGCATTTCAGTACCGCTTACCACCCACAGACAGACGAACAGAGTGAACGGACGATTCAGATGCTCGAAGACATGCTTTGGGCATGTGTGTTGGACTTCGTAGGGAGTTGGCACTCGTATCTGCCTTTGGCTGAGTTTTACTATAACAACAACCACCATTCGAGCATTGGTATGCCTCCCTTTGAGCTGTTGTATGGGAGGAGGTGTCGGACTCCCATTTGTTGGGGAGAGGTAGGGCAGAGAGTAATGGGCAGCACTGAGGTAGTGCTTCAGACAACAGAGCAGATACAGCAGGTTAGAGAGAGATTGCTGACGGCCCAGAGTCGTCAGAAGAGTTACGCAGATAGGTGTCGATCAGAGCTTGAGTTTCAGATTGGGGATTTTGTTCTTCTAAAAGTATCCCCTTGGAAAGGAGTGATTCGTTTCAGGAAGAGGGGCAAGCTGGGGCCCCAGTATATTGGGCCATTTAGGGTGATCGCGAGGGTGGGCATGGTAGCATATCGTTTGGAGCAACCTACGGAGTTGAGCCAGATTTATGATACCTTCCACATGTATCAACTGAGGAAGTGTATAGCCGATGAGTCGGCAGTGGTACCGTTGGAGGATATCCAGGTGGACGCGAGTCTGAATTATATTGAGAGGCCGATTGGAATCTTGGATCGGAAGAACAAGGTTCTGAGGAACAAGGAAGTGCCCCTGGTTCAGGTCCAGTGGCAATATCGGAAGGGGTCCGAGCAGACTTGGGAGTCGGAGTCGGAGATGCGGGAGCAGCATCCGGAGTTATTTTCGGCATGAGACTTTGAGGGCGAAGTCTAGCTCTAGTGGGGGAGAATTGTAACATCCCGAAATTCAGGTAAATCTATTTAACCCTTCTCCTTTTCCAAGTTGTCAAGTTAAGTCCTTTAAGTATGTGTTAGGCTTGTGAGTACGTTGGGCATACTGAGGAGTATGTTGCGCGTACTCGCGTGCTTATTTTGGACGCGAACTCGCCTGAGTACGCTGGGCGTACCCAGGTTACGCCGGGCGTAATGTATCCAGATGTAAACCCTATGGGGCTTGAGCACTATAAAAGGAATGCTATGGTTGCAACCTCAGCCTCCATTCCAGAGAGAAAACCCTTAATAGAGAGTCCCCTTTCGTTTTTAGCAAGTGTGTTGGTGTTCTAAGCTTCTAGTGTCATTTCAAGGTGGTGGAAGGAAAGAAGAGGTCATTTTTGAGGCTAGAAGCTTGTGTGAAAGAGTAGATCTGAGCTTTTCAGAGGTTGGAGGTTCTTCCTAAGGTAAAAAGCTCAAACCTTGCCTTGTTATTTGAGTTATGTGCTTCTTGGACCAATTTCTAGGGTTTTTTGCCCCAAGATGGAGACTTTATGAGCAAATGGTCTCCATTGGCCTAGATCTATCATATTTTGGTCTATAGGTGTTGTATGTTCATAAAAATGCAAACTTGGACGTAAAGATGGAGCCATGCATGAGATCTAGAACTTTGGAGGGAAAAAGGAAAGAGGTTTGAGGGTGTAGGGACCTTTACAGCCATGCAAAGGCTTAAAGGTTCCGACTTTGTGGAATAAGAGGTTGTAAGAGAGTCAGATTTGGAAGTTGAACGAGTGTCTTAACCGTTTAAGACCAAAATCTAAGAAATGGCTGAACTGGGACTTACGATGGGCGTAACTCCCAGTACGCGCAGCGTAAGGGGTTGAAGCCCCGATTGTGGTTCGTTGGCGTACGCCCGGCATACAAAGAAGGTACGCGCCGCGTACTATCTTCTATTGACTTTTGTTGACTTTTAGGGTTTTGGTCAACCTTTGGACTTTTGGGTAAAATGGTCTTTTACCCTTCCGTGGAAATTATAGAGTGGATTTAATCTAGCCTTTGAGAGCCATTATTTATTTGAGAGTATTATTATGTGTTTAGGCGGGGGCTAGACCAGTGTGATCGAGTACGAGACTATCCGAGATACTGAGGTGAGTCTTCTCATTATACTGTACCTGGAAAGGTACCTATGTGCGACCGGAAGGTCTTGTATGCTATGAGATGTATGTGTTATATGTTATGTGATATGTGTGTGCTACGTATGTTATGTATGATATGGACTGGAAGGTCAAGATGATATGGACCGGAAGGTCAAGAGGGTCCGGACCGGAAGGTGGATACGGGTAGGACTAGAAGGTCTACCGGAGTTCGGGACGGAAGTCCCCTGAGACACTCGGATCGGAAGATCCCAAAGAGTTATAGCCTGGAAAGGCGTATGTATGGTATGTGGTATTTTGGGGAACTCACTAAGCATTTATGATTACCGTGTTGTGTGATGTGTTTTAGGTACTAGTGACGACCGCGGGAAGGCACCGACATCATCAGTACACACACGAGGAGTTTTACATGTTATGATCTTGGGATGTAATGTTATGGGTTGTTATGTGATACAATGTTATTTTTATAACTATGTTGAATGAAAGTATGTTTTTAAAATGTAAAAAATTGTTTCGAAAATTTATGTCGTTACATTATGATCATTTAGTCACTTAACTTTTGGTTTGGTCACTTAATTTTTGGATTTGTGCTCATTTAGCCACCTAACTTTTAAAACTGTGCTCATTTAGTCACTAAACTTTTAAAATATTTTAAAATTTTAGTGACTAAATGAGCACAATTTTAAAAGTTAGGTGACTAAATGAGCACAAATCCAAAAGTCAAATGACTAAATGAGCACAAAGCCAAAACTTCAATGATATTTTAAAACTTAAAATGAGTTAAGTGACCAAATGAGCACAAAGTCAAAAGTTATATGACCAAAAATGACCTTAACCCATAAATTAATATGAAATAGCATATGCAACCCAATTTTCTTATTAAAAACACTTTTTTTTATTACTATTACATTATAACATTGTACATTAAATGTATAATACTTAAAAAGATAACACTTTTGGGAAAATGTCTTACAATTAAGAATCAATGTAAAGAAAAACAAAACTTTTCAAAATAATCCTTTTTTTTTTTGAAATTTATGATTCTATTAATCCTTTTTTTTTTTTGAAATTTATGATTCTATTAATGAAGCCTTTGTTGCAAACTGCAAATCTAAAAACAATATTTTTTTTTTACAAAACTTTCCACTTACTATTAATGAAGTTTGTGACAACTTTAGAATTGTTAGAGACGAATCGTCCTATTCACATTTATAGTATCTTACTTTGTGTTTATGTTATCATTTTAGGAAAATATTTTGACTATATGTTTACTTTTGTTTTTTATTTTAACTAGAAAATGACACGCATGTCATAGAAGTTAAATATCGGCAAACTTTAAAAGATGTGTTGAAAGTGTAAATCGACACAAATAAGGGAGAAAACCGACAGCCCCTAAAGTTAGAGGTCAAAAGTGTACAACCAATAGAAAGAACATTGATGGACAAAAGCGAAAAATGTTGTGGCTATAATGTGAAAGTTGCCAAAGTTGGAAAAAATATGGTGGCAAAAGTTAAAAGGAGTTTTTTTTTGTGTTTTTTATGTCCAAATGTAAAAGTTTTGACTGCAAGGTTGAAAAGTGTTAAAGTCACTAAAAATTTGTGGCAAAAACATCAAAATATAAAAGATTTGATTGCAAGGACGAAAAGTATCAAAGTCATTAAAGATTTGTGACAAAAATCTAAAGACACAAAAACTTAATCAAAACTTAAAAATGTAAAAAGTTTTCACTTTGAGGACTAAAAAATTCAAATTCATCAAACATTTGTGGCAAAAACATAAAGCGAAAAAGATTACTATTCATAAGGTCCATTGGATTATATATATATATATATATATATATATATATATATATATATATATATATATATATATATATATATATATATATATATTCGAGGACTAAAAATGTCAAATTCATCAAACATTTGTGGTAAAAACATAAAGCAAAAAAGATTACTATTCATAAGGTCCCTTGGATTTAATATATATATATATATATATATATATATATATATATATATATATATATATATATATATATATATATATATATATATATATATATATATATATATTCACAACTGTTTAATATTTTCTTTCTTAGTGATACCTAGTATAGGAATATAGACAAAAAAATGTATTTGGTAAATTTATACCAAAAAATTATATATACAAAGTTATCTTATAATATCATATTAAAAAGGGTAAATGACACCGAAGTCATCAACTTTTTACCTTTTTATGATTTTGACACCGTGTTTTTTCTATTCTAATTAAGTCAATATGTTTTCAATTTGTTGTAGCTTCAGGTCACCCGGTTGCCAATGACATGGATTGTTAACGTGGCATGCTGACTTGACAGTATTTGGTTAGATGATGCTACGTGACATGATGATATGTCAGAAGCAAAAAAAAAGTGTTGCAAAAGACAATATGTTTTCATTTTTTTGCGATCTTGACATTTAGTTTTCATTTTTTTTTAATTTCTGACATCTAATAAAAAATATGCAAATTTGCCTTACAATAAATTGTTTAAACCTTAAATATTACCCAATATAAAGAGAATTTAAATGCAAATGTATGTGTTGACTGCTACCAAATATAAAGAAAATTCAAATGCAGATTAATTAGTCTTATGTTGTGATTCTTGACACTTCTACTCTTGTATGTTCTTCTCTATAGTTACGTATAAGTATTAAATGAAAATTGATTTGCTTTTTGTAGTGGAAGATTTCGAATTTGTTTTCATTAGATAAGGTTAAAAGGATGAAGAAATAATGATTAAAATTAAGTATGTCTTGGCAAATTAAAAATATCTAACCTAATGATCTTATGTTATATTATGATTTCATATATGAAAATCAACTTAGTAACTCCATGGAGACCGGTGCTCTTTTATCTTATTTCAAGATTTTATATATTTTATTTACATGTATCAAAATTTAATACAACCGCCAAACGTTGATCACACCAATATTAAGTAAAATTTGAAGTGTAAGTACTACTCATGGAGCAATTAAAAGTCTTGCATACTAATATATATATATATATATATATATATATATATATATATATATATATATATATATATATATATATATATATATTTTGTTGGTTTAACTTCTTACAAAACAATTAAGTGGGTCAATGTGGTTATTCTAAAATTGATCTGTAATTTATTATGTACAGAACTTACTGATTATATTAGGTTGTGTTTATCATTGGATTCATAATACAAACACTATAATTTGTGTTGATATTCATTCTTTCCCTTACTCTTTTTTTGGACCCTACTATTTTTGTATCAATTGCTACTACATCAATCTTATAGGTTGAGATGTTTATTTCTTTTGTTGGTTGTATGTGTTCCAATTTATGGTTCCGCTTCAAAATAGTTTAATTGCAAGAAATAGTTATGGAATTTACCAAGAGTTCCTAGTTATGGAAACTTACTTTAAATTTCATTTTATGTTGCAAATTGTAGAGGATTAAAAACTTAGTGTCCAATTGAAAAAGATTGAAAACTTAGTTTCAAAATCACAAAAATAAAAAAATAAAAACTTAGTGTTTTTTTCGCATATTTTTTTCGCTCATCATGTCATGTCAGCATCATATAACTAGATAATGTCAAGTGAGCATGTCATCATGTCACATTAGCAGTGACAACTGGGTGACCAAAAGAAAATGGTTAGTTGGTCAGAATTGTTGGCAATTGCAGTGGCGAGTCTAGAACGTCAAACCATATGGTTCACTATTTAAATAAAACCGATAAAAGAATAAAAATATTAAAAAAAAGTATATTATTGCGGGTACGGATCGGGTTAATTCGTAAAAGCAAAGAAAAAAAATTAAGTTCTTATAATTGTACTCGACGAGGTCTTATAGCTTGATATAATCTCACAGTTGTATCATTACTAATACTATCTAAAACATTTTTTTCAATATATGACACCAAACTATCACTTAAAAATTGATCATCCATTTTTTGGGTACATCAGTCTTTACCAACTTCATTGCTGAAAATGCGCGTTCCACACTCGTTGTTGCAACGGGTAAGATCAACACAAGTTTTAAGAGATGGTAAACCTTAGGATATATTATATGATTTAGTGCTTCAACCATCTTTTTGGAAAGTTCTCCAATGCTCTTTAATTGATTAAATCGTTCATCTTCTCGCACATCCTTAATGTAATTTTTAAGTTCAACTTCAAGAACTTGAAGATCATACTCTGTTCGAAAGTCTTCCCTATAAAGTGTAGCTGTTAATGTATCCATAAGGGAGAACGTCAAAAAAGGAGAAATCAAACTAACGCCAAGCTTGGCATGGTCGGAACTCGGCTAGACCCAGTCCGAGGCCAAGGTCGGGCCTTCGCCGACGCGAAGGTCATGGGTGGCGGTTAAGGTGCAGAATCGCGCCTTAACCTCTTCTCCAAGGAATAAAACCCCGACAAATGTGGGACCAATCAGAGAGTTCCACTTGGCTATCTGACAATAGCCACGATCATCATAATATCAAAGATTCCCCTTTAGCCAATGATGGGACGAGGCAAAAGGCGTGACAGTGGATCCTTCAATATGGGTCCGCCACGTCGCACCTCACGAGGGAACGCTCAATAGAATTAGTTGAGGAGCACACGCTTCTCAGTCAGGTATAAAAGGATCCTTCTTCCTTATGAAGAAGGGGACGAAACTCTTTTTCCTGATTTTTACTCTTACTTCTCTCAGACCTCATATAACTTGATCGTCGGAGCTTCATTCCGGGAATTCCTCCTGGACGTCGACTAACGATCATCTTTCACTCTCTCTTTTATTGTGATATTAGGAGGAGGAGCCTACTCATAACTCTTCTTTAATCTCAATCCAACCATCTCCGATATCACAACAGTAACCATTTCCATTAGTTTATCCAAATCAAAGGATTTAAAAGACTCACGCGCACATAAACAAGCTATGCAAAGAAGTAATTTCGTGTTGGCTTCATTAAAGTGATAGTTAGCTCTTGAAGTTTCATATCAATCACCGCCTTAAATACATCAACATGATAGTGGTGCAAGTTGTTAACCTGAAAAAAAAAACTTTAACATGCTAATAACAAAACACTATAAATAAATCAAGTTGGTAATATCAAATGTTACCAACCTGTGAACCTCTTTGACCACTGAATCCATCATAATATTAATCTTCCATATCCACAATTCTAACATCATGTTTATCGCAATACAAAGTAAAATTCCCTAAAAGTGGTTCCCATCCTACATCTCTAATTTCTTGAATTGCTTTTTTAGAGCTACTTACTTGATTCATGGAATTTACGATATCTTGGTCTTTTCTTGGTAATGTTGTATTAAAATTAGGGGTGTTCACGGTGCAGTTTGGTGCGGTTTAGAGTTGAAACCGCAAACCGTACCGCACATGCGGTTTGAGTTTCTTGGAAACCGCAAACCGCACTGCGAAAGCTCTAAACCGCATTATGCATTGCAGTCTCATGAGGACAATTTGTGCGGTTTGATAAGTTGTTCCAATTTATAGCTTTTTTTGTTATTCATTCCATTTAAACACTTTCAAAATTTATTATTTATATTACATACCCTTTAAAAAACATAGATATTGCAAACAAAAAAATCACAAAATGTTTTGCTAGGTTGTTGTGATTTATGAAATTTTATATCATAGTCCTTTAATTCTTTAATTACCATATTTGACCATCATTATATAGAAAAAAATTATTGGACAGTATAAAGTATTTGGTGATTGAGAACTTAGATATATATATATATATATATATATATATATATATATATATATATATATATATATATATATATATATATATATATATATATATATACACACACACACACACACGATGCGGTGCGGTTTGAACCGCAGTTTGGTAACTATAAACCGCAAACTGCACCGCATAATGCGGTTTGACAAAATTATGAACCGCAAACCGCACTGCGAAATTCTAAATCGCATTATGCGATGCGGTGTGGGCAGTTTGTGCGGTTTATGCAGTCTTTTGCACACCCCTAATTAAAATGATCTGTGACTCCTAAGATATCCACCATCAAGTGTTGACAAAACACAAAATCAAAGGATTTTTAATAACCTTAAGATGTGAATTGCTTCAACTTTGCGATTACGATCACTATTATCTCTACCAAGGTCTTCAAGTACTTCACAAATGGAAGAATATATGTTCTTGATATTCAATAGATATGAAATTGAGAACCCCATCGAGTATCAGATGGTCATTTGATACCCACTTCTTGGTTCAAACCAGTACCACTCTCAAGCGCACCTAAAATTTACCATATAAAAGTTTAATTAGAATAATGTAACCACAAAACATTTTAATAATAAATCTAGTACAATTATAAAGCAAGCCTTCAACCAATGCTTCCATAACTATATTTTCTTGTTTTATTCTTAAATTATCTTGTCGCTTGTAGGAAGATCCAATAATTTTTAATAGCCAAGAAACGGCATCAAAGAAATCATTAACCTTTGTGTGATTTTTTTGCAACAAACACTAGGGCTAACTGTAATTGGTGAGCAAAACAATGAATAAACTATGTAGATTTTGTTTCATTTATAATCAAAGTCTTCAATCCATTAAATCCACCAATCATGTTACTAGCACCATCATAGTCTTGCCCTCTAATGCTAGTATTACTTAAAATTCCGTTTTGAGATCATATCATAAATGATTGCCTTTAGTGTCAAAGCTGAAGTGTCACTGAGATATCTAAGTCCAACAAACCTTTCTACAACTTCCCCCTTTTTATTTACAAACCTCAATACTAATGCCAATTGTTATTTACAAGAAATATCAAATGATTCGTCTACCAAAATTGCAAAAAAATTCTTTTCCAAGATCTTCCATAATAACATTTATAGTTGCATCTAGACATGAATGCACAATATCTTTCTGGATATTAATGCATTTCAGTTAGGTATTTTTTTGGAGCATTCTTTAACACAACACGATCAACCACATCACATCAATCAACTAACCATTGTAAAAGTTCAATAAAGTTACCTTTATTATCTGAGTCATCCGTCTCGTCATGACCACGAAATGCCAATCATTGAGGCAATAAGAATCTAACACAATCAATTGAAACATTCAAATGAATACGATATTATTTTTCTTGCAAAGTGGTTTGTTTGTAAAAAGCAGTAGTTATGGATTGCCTTTGGTTCATCAAATTTTGACACTTTTGGACAGTAATAATATGTGGAGTTCCAGCTTTATGATCATCTAGTCCCGATTTCCTATTCCAAGCTTTGAAACCGGATTTCACAAAATGACTTGATCCACCTTGGTTTGGTATATCAGATTTAAATAGATAACAACATAAACCAAATGTGACATTCTCTTTTATACTATATTCTAACAAATATTTATTGTCATCAAATCAAAATATATTGAATCTTCATTGTTTGCCTCCAAAAGCTCGTTGTGGAAACTTATAGTTTTCGGGTTGGAAATGTCATTTTTGCAAGTATGCTCTTTTAATTTCATCTATTTGATTCACATGATAATATTCCATACATGATCGTTCTGCCGGGTCAATAAGTAGTGAGCTTAAATCAACTCTCATATGTTTATGTTGCTCGTTATCTTCTTCTACTGTATTTTTATCATTCTTTTTTAAAAAACTTGAATAAAGACATTCTTGATTTTAATTTCTAAAACAAACAACAATTCACAAACAACAATCAAATATTCAAACAAATGAACAAAAATCCAATAATCAATTGACATTGAAAATTAGAAACAATAAAAAAAAGCCTGTTTAGAAATTAGAATCATGGAATAAAGCAATGAGAAGTAACAATTGAAAAACAACCATAGTAACTATTTGATATTACTAAAATAGTTGTAATCGGCAATTACGTAATTAACAATCCCAAAAGTGGAGCAATTCATGGGATTTGTGAAGATTTTTGATTTGGGAATTGTAAATCACCGTTTAACCATTTGTGGTATTAGACTATTAGAATTCCAAAACTAAAAATATTAATATATTATTCATAATTCACAAAAATTAATAAAATTGAGTAATCGAGTAATATACCTATGGTGGGCAAATGCCAAATGGTTATAATATGAATATATGATCACCGCTTTGAATGAAGTTGAAGCCTTCATGCGTCTGTGAAAACTGTTCCGCTGTTCGTGAAGCACCATATTGGATTACACCCTAAAAACATTGGGCTACTAAAACATAGAACAAAGGCTCTGAATATCTAATTTATTATTATATATATTTTTGTCAAAAGTATTTAGATGGTTTACTCATATTTTTTAAGGTATGTCCCACTAATCTATATCTATCTATTTATATATCTTATAAAGCTAGCATCTATATCTATATCTATATCATACATACATATAAAAGTATCATTTTTTCTTGAATCTCATGCATTTGAAACCCCATTTTTTAACTTCCTCAAACCACATTCATTTGAAACCCCATTTTTTTAATAATGCAACTCAAAAGTTGTATAACTTATATTATGTTTAATTAGCATTTAGTGAAAAGTTTACTATAAAAAGGTCAATCTTTTGGGAAGACATGCATACAAATCATATACATATTTCAGAAAAAAAAAAAAAAAAAAAAAAAAAAAAAAAAAAAAAAAAAAAAAAAAAAAACCTTAAAGGTTTTTGTGTTGGGTTTAATCGTTAATATATGATTATATGTTATATAGGGCAATGTCAAAAATATTTAATTAAATCTTTTAAATATGTTTTTTTGTTTTGTAATTGTACCATTTCAAAAAGACAATTAATTAAAACTCATACATATGTTATACTTTCCATCTCTCTCTTTCTCTCTCTCTCTCTCTATATATATATATATATATACACACACACACAAACACACACACATATATATATATATATATATATATATATATATATATATATATATATATATATATATATATATATATATATATATATATATCATAATAGAGGTCAAAACACTTTAACCAAAATTCATTTAAAATCTAATATTTCAAATGTTTTTTAATAATAATTGTAGAAATTTCAACATGTGTTACTTAATTGATTGATTAATAAAAATATTAATGTTTTGAAACTCCTAACTCTTAACCTTATACTCCCTCCGTCCCAAATTGATAGTCCACATTTGATTTTTGAAGTCTTTTTTCTTCAACTTTGACCTTAAATATTTTTATTTGTGTTATTGTTACTTGATAAAACTTATAACAATGAAAAAACATTAAAAATACAATCCATTCATATATTTTGCATCAAGTATTATCTATCAAACACAAAAATATTTAAGGTCAAAGTTTAAGAAAAAAGACTTCAAAAGTCAAAAGTGGACTATCAATTTGGGATGGAGGTAGTATTATTTAGTTTGTTAGTTAACTAAAATATTTTTCCTACATAAAGATAACATTTTATGTTTGGTTACTTATATATGTTTATGTAATTAGAAAACAAGGTGTACATTGAATGACTACTTCAATTTCATATAAGAATCGATACCACTATAGAAGTATGTTGTCTTTAACCGGTGGTAGGAGATCCACATACCCTTTTTAATTATTTATATTAATGCTTGGTAATATCTATTTTATATTCCTATGAACCTTATTTTTTTTAGGTACAAATTAAGGAAGAGAATTTTCGGCGCACCAACATAAAGTCAAACATACGCCTTGCAAAATATGTAATTAGAATTAAATATCATATTTACTAATCGACTTATTTTAAAACTCTTGACGACATTTATGTATAATGATATATTTTGTATGACTTCATTTTTAATTTCAATGTTTAATATTTGAAACTTCATATATAAAACCGTGGATGTTTTGGTGTAATATAAATAGTGTAATATAAAATTTGTTAGTTCATTATTGTTTATTAATACCTCATTCAAAATAACTAATTTCTTATTTTTTCCAAAAAAAATATTATCGGACATAAGAAGAGTAGATTATATTAATGTTATATAAAAACATATAATATATATTGGATATTATAAAAGTAAAAGTAAAATTTATAAGGTACGGACTATATTAGATAGTAAAGTTGATGAATTTTTATGTTATTTGATAATTCAGTTAATGCCCAAAACATGACTAAAAACGTAAATTTCAATATATTTCTATTTTTTCCTATAATTATTTTAACCACTTAAATGCATTCTTGCGCAACGTGCGAGGTTACGTCTAGTCATACATACTTAAAAAGCTAGCATTTTTTCTTGAATCTCATGCATTTAAAACCCCCTTTTTAACTTTCTCAAACCACACTAATATGAAACCCCCTTTTTTTAACTAATGTAACTCAAAAGTTTTCTAAATTATGGTTTAACACTCAAAAGTTTTATAACTTATACTATGTTTAATTAACATTTAGTGAAAAGTTTACTATAAAAAGGCCAATCTTTTGTGTCTTTTGTGTTATATAAAATCTTACATGTAAGAAGGATTTGAAGATATTGTGATTCAAAAGTTTTCATATAGTTGAAGCATTCACGATCCAAATATGATGATTTGAAGAAATGAGTTATGTCGCATCGATGGTAATTGTAATATGATTTTTCTTTCAACCAAAACAAATGAAGTTTTTCATTTTTTCTTTATATTCAGTTTCTCATTTAATCTTTATATGTGATTTGTGTGTATTACTCAATCTTGAATGTGACTCTCCAAACATCAATGTTTTGCTTGGAATATCTTTCTGATTCTTCTTTTTCAAGAAAAATATTTTGATTGTAGGTAAGTGAAGAATTGTCATCAAGTTTCTATGGTTGAATGGTGTTAAATGAAGAAAGAAAACTCATAAAATGGATATAAGCTTTTTTTTAGCAAAGTTGACGAATGTTAGTTTTTTCTTTTGATTTAAATGTATGTTTATGTAACATCTTTATTTATATATTCAACCACCCAATGTTCTTATTTATTTGATTGTAGTTTTTCTATTTTGATTATGTTTATTTTCTATTATTTTTTTGTTGGGTTATCCTACACAACATATTTAAAAGATAATATTTAAAAGATAACATAATTTTGAACATTTGATATGTAATTATGATAGACTTATCATGATGTGTTCTTCATATGAAAGTAATTTATCCATATTACTACCACAAAAATTACATATGACATTTACGAATATATATATATATATATATATATATATATATATATATATATATATATATATATATATATATATATATATATATATATATATATATATATTATATGTGATTTGTTTAACATGTATATGCACCTATGTATATTATAAATTTATAATTAAATATCTTTATATTTAATAATTGAAGGGATTAAAATGATGCATCAAAACCAATTATTTATAATAATAATAATAATACATTTTCAAGTACCACATTCATTTGAAACTGACACTGCAACTCAAGAGTTTTCTAATTTATGCATATTTATTAGTTAAAACTCAAGAGTTTTTAGCTTATGGTTATTAATTAGTAATCACTAATAACATTTTATTTTATTTTCTTTTATAAGGTTGTAAAGTTTTGCTCATTAAAAACATTAATGTATTTGAAGAGATTTATGATTTAAATAAGAAGAGTTAATATAAATGTTAAAATAGATGTTTTAGTGTTTTTATGTTATTAAAATTTATAGTGTTTATTTTTCATACTGTTTATTATTCGTTATATATATATATATATATATATATATATATATATATATATATATATATATATATATATATATATATATATATATATATATTAATACAAATGTTATAATAGATGTTTTTCTATTTTTATGTTACTAAAAGTTACAGTTCATATTTTTGTTCATACGTTTTGTTACCCGTTAAATTATCATTCATTTGATATATAATTTACACAATTTTAAACGGTTTATAAAATTATCAATTAATTGTATATATCACAATGACTTAAAAGTTAAACTATAATGTTTAATAAAACTTATATGTTAACTATATGTTTGCTTTACTAATAACATTTTGTTTCAAAGTAGAAATATTAAATAATAATTTGGTAAAAGTTATTATTTTAACTATGTAATTCTATTCTTGCGCAACGCGCGGGGATTCACCTAGTATCTTATAAGCTAGCATTTTTCCTTGAACCTCATGCATTTGAAACTCCCATGCATTTTTCCTTTCACTACATTCATTTGAAACTCCCATGACTTTTTAATTTCTTTCTAATAATAATTATAATTGGTTAATAAGGTTAAATAAATATCAAACCTAAAATGTAATCGTATATAAATAATATCTTTACTTCTACTTATAAAGTTACGTTTTTTAACTTTTAACATATTATAGTTAATTTGTTGGTGCTAATATATTGTCGGATATAAATCATTATTATTTTAAAGATACAATTTTTGAACAATTTGTATAAAATACTTAAATTATTAATTTAAATATAACATTACAGGGTCAACTAAAATACAAATTTTAGTTTACCTTAAACAAGCCCAAAAATATTTTGTAAATAGTTAAAAGTGATGAATTGTAGTGTCTTTCTAAAAATGATTATAAGTTGGTTAATAAGGTTAAATAAATATCAAACCTAGAGTGTAATCATAAATAAACTAAATTTCAATTTTAAAATAATATCTTTATTTTTACTTATAAAGTTATGTCTTTAACTTTTAACATATTATACTTAATTTATTAGAATTAAAATGTTGTTGTATGTAAACCACCATCAGTTTAAATCTACAACTTTTAAACAGTTTTGACAAAAATACTTAAATTGTTATTAAATATAATATTACAGTGTCAACTTAAATATAAATTTCATGTCCACTTAAAAAATATTTTATAAATAGATAAAAGTGATAAATTGTAGTGATAAATGCAAAAACTAAACTATAATCTCAATTTAACTAAAGTATTTCCTAAAGATATTTTTATAGTCGTTAAAAGTTTTCAAATAAGTAGCTTAAAATAATTTATAGTAACAATAGTTAAAAGTAACTCTATATAAATGTTTATATTGTTACATTTAAAATCAAAAAACAATGTTTGATGTTTTAAATAATTAGTGACTTAACTGGAACAAAAAATAAGGGTGTCAAAATCGCAAAAAAAAAGTGAGGGCGAATTTTGAAATAGATATTTGAAAGACAAAAGATAAAATTTTGAAATACGTAATCAAATAGAAGGGTTATAAATGCATATTATGTAGAAGGTTTGTTGAAATCAAAAAGTAAAATTAGACAAAATAAACAGAATCAAATCACCTCCTCATAGTTCAATTGGAATTTTTTATCTAGAATATAGAGAAAAAAAAGGAAAAAGAATCTCACTTTATGTAAGATAGGGAGCGCCATTGTATTTTTAGCTCGCCATGCATGTTGTTTCCCGAAGTGTTTCTTGCAGGGAATGCTTATCTATCTTTAGTTTATGTTCTAAATTTTGAAGAGGCAAATTTGCGTCATTACACTAAGGTGAATTCATAGATGGATGTAGGTCATACTAGCTATATTTGTGAAGTCTCTTTTTAAATTTAGGTAATTAGTAAGTAAAGGTAGATGACTATGAATCGAATATGGGGATTGCTGGTGGTTTTGGTTTTCTTCAATGGATGTTTCCTTGACGATGTGAAGAGGCAGACATGCGCCCAAGCTCGGGTACAGGCTTCAAACTTCTGTTTTGGCATAAAGAATTAATGATTTCCTTTTGTTAGCGTTGTGGAAACCCAATATTTTATTATTTCAGATTTCTGCATCAAACAAGCTCAGGGATACTAATGTTCATTCGAGACCAAAAGTTGTAAAAATCGGGTCTGT
Source organism: Lactuca sativa (assembly GCF_002870075.4). Taxonomy (NCBI): domain Eukaryota; kingdom Viridiplantae; phylum Streptophyta; class Magnoliopsida; order Asterales; family Asteraceae; genus Lactuca; species Lactuca sativa. Next base: position 185,248,203 of record NC_056630.2, on the reverse strand, counting down.
TTTGGCCTTCAACTCGATTGTAGGCAAAGCTGCAAAAATTGCAGTACAAACTGCAGTAAAAGATGTGAATTCTGATCCAAGTGTTCTTAATGGAACCAAGTTAGAACTAATTATTCATGACTTCGGTTCTAGTGGCTTTGTGAGTATTATAGAGGGTATGGCTTCTAAATATTTTGCCTATCTACTTTTTCGCTAATGTTTCTACTTGTATCGGGATTCATAGACACAAAAAAATATAGGAAAATGACTTATGAGAATAATGAACTACTGATTTTTTTTCATATTTAATCACTTTTTTTTGTACATCATATATCATCCAACTTGTTACCTTTCCCACCGACTACCAAAACCGTCTCCGTCAATGTCACCACCACCACCTCCGCTGCCACCTCCATGTTTACCTCCACTATTGCCTCCACCTCCACCACCGCCACCACTACTACCTTCGTCACCACTGCCTACGTAGGGCTCACTGAGATTTAAAATAAAATAAAAAAAAACAAATAATGATTTTGAAATATATATATATATATATATATATATATATATATATATATATATATATATATATATATATATATATATATATATATATATATATATATATATATATATTAGTAATCATGACTTAACTGTTTTTTTTTTTTTTTTTGGTAATCGTGGAATTTTGTTTTTTATATTTTGATAGATATTTAAATAACTAGCTAAAACTTCAAAAATTTGTTTTATGAATATGATGAAGAAGGATGAAATTGTTGATTTATACCACTTCCATTACACATAAAATATCCATAACCAAAAAGGCAAATACATGAAATTAGGAATGGCAGCAACACCAAATGGGGCGGAAATAACCACCCCACCCTCCTCTACCCCTGCCCCTCGTATTCGCATGTTTCCTCCGACACTAAATTGAGTAAATTCCCCAGTTTCTCCGCCCCCATATACACAATGATTACTTTTAGTTTAATATTTATTTTTTAAAATAAAATAGTTAAATATAGAGTAATTATTTCGGGCCACGCAGGTTATTCGGGAAGCAATTCCCCGCCCCCGCCCCTGAAAACTAAACGGTGATAAAAACTTGTTAGCGATCCCAAAAACAGTGTAAAAGTAACCCCATAGAGAAATGAGGTCACGCGGGATCGGGCCGTCAGGGTCATGTGGGGTCCGGATCCCAAGGGGGTTTGACATCCTAATGAAAATATTCATTGAGAGTTTCAATAATGCTATGGCGTATCTTTGAGGTCAAGTTGGGTGGAAATAAGTTCCCAATCCACTTTCCACTGGTGTTTATTGTTCACATCCTCAAATTGTTTTCATTAGTTATGTTCATCTACATACTCATCAACAATATCCTCTGTAATAAATAAAAATAATTTTGACACTTGTCATTCTCTTATGCATTATGTCATATGTCATTTTATGGTAAATTTAAATTAAATTATATACATGTGTCATTTTGTGGTTTTTATTAAATTTCATATAATACTTAAATGTAATAAATATAATAATAAAAGTATATCTAATTCATTAATAGAACTTTCTTTATAATTTTTAAACTTCTAAATTGAATTCAATTATTTTAGTTATTTATTTATTTAAATTACTAGTTTATAACCCGTGAGAACCACAGTTATAAAATTAATTAAACTTTCATATTAAAAATTTAAAATTATTAATCAATTATTTTAAATAAATTATTACTTTTGAGATATTTTTTAGTTATATAGAATTATAATCGTTGATTTAAATAAATAAATGAAGTTATATCATCTTATAATCTGTATTAATTTTATTTTATTTTTCAATCTAATTTTATTAATTTACTATAATTAAAGAGAGAAAATTTAAAATGAATAATCAATTATTTATTTAATGTAATTCGAATGAGAAATTTAAAAATTAAAATTTGAAATGGATAATCAATTATTAATTTAATGTAATTAAAGTGTAAATTTAAAATTTGAAATTTGAAATAGATGATTGACAAGTGGCATGATATATGATATATGATATATAATATTAATGATATATAATATTAATAAGAATTTCTAATTGTATGTTACTTGTCAATAGGAGATTAAATTTATTCTTTTATTAGAATAAGGATTAGTTTAAATTTAAAAGATAAATAAGCATTTCAATTTTAATAATTAATATTTTACTTTTTTTTCTTATTAATTTAAATTTTCTAAATTGTTAAATATTTATGATTGTTTAATTTTTAAGTAACCGAAATACATGAGTGTCCAACTAGTTTACTTATAGAGTTCTAACCTTATTTCCATTTGATGCAACAGCTTTGCACTTCATGGCGAGTGAAACTGTGGCGTTATTAGGACCAGAATCATCGGCTTTGACTCTTATGATATCCTACATCGTGAAAGAGCTCCAAGTTCCTCTACTATCTTTCAGAGCCACTGACCCTACATTATCTTCACTTCAATGTCCGTTCTTTATCCGAACAGCTCACAGCGACTTTTTCCAAATGGCCGCCATAGCAGACATAGTCGGGTATTATGGATGGAGACGAGTGATCGCCATTTACATAGACGATGATCATGGTAGGAACGGAATAACTTCATTAGCAGATCAATTCGCTTCCAAAAGGGGTAAAATCTCCCACAAAGCGCCTATCAAACCCGATGCTACACGTAAAGACATACAAGATGTTTTGCTTCAGGTTTCGTTCATGGAATCAAAAGTTCTTGTTGTTCACACTAGCACCAACTGGGGATTACATATACTTGATGTTGCTAAAGATCTTGGGATGATGGAGAGTGGGTACGTTTGGATCACAACCGATTGGCTTTCTACCATCATAGACATAAGCTCGCCACTCCCTAAGAAATCTTTTGCTGCTATGCAGGGAGTTATTACATTACGATCATACATAAAAGATTCAGAACATAAAAGGAAATTTATTACCAAATGGAAAAACTTGACTACGTATGGCATGAGTACGTATTCTCTGTACGCATACGACACTATTTGGCTCCTTGCTCGTGCTCTTGATGATTTCTTTGATCATGGTGGAAAACTTTCCTTCTCCAAAGGTCGACCTAATCAAACGAAGGACTCACAAGGTGGATTATTGAATATCAATTCATTGAGTGTTTTTAATGGTGGAAAAATCTTGCTTGAAGACATCTTGAAAGTCAAAATGAACGGAGTAACAGGAGCAATGGAATTCACTTCCGATAGAATGCTGGTTTTTCCTGCATTTGAAGTTATTAATGTGATGCGTAATGGGTTTAGGAGCGTTGGGTATTGGTCAAACTCCTCACGTCTCTCCATTTCTCCTCCAAAACCACCCAAAACGAACCAATCTAATTCCACGCAGCTGCTGAATAACGTAACTTGGCCAGGTGAAACAGTTGATAAGCCTCGCGGATGGATGCTTCCACGGAATGGAAAACAAACGAAAATTGGGGTTCCAGTTCGAATCAGTTTTCAAGATATCGTGAAAGAAGTCCAGGGGACTAATATGTACATGGGATACAGCATCGATGTGTTTGTTGCTGCGATAAACTTGCTACCATATGCTGTTCCATATCAGTTCTATCCGTATGGAGATGGTCGTCAGAATCCTAGTTACACTGATCTCGTGAGTTTGGTCAATGCTGGTGTGAGTGCTCCTTTCTTCTTCAATCTTTTGTATTTAAAGCTTTTTTTTGAGTCTTTACGCTAATGACTGTATAGGTGTATGATGCTGCGGTGGGTGACATTGCCATCATCACTAACCGGACAAGCATGGTGGATTTTACCCAGCCGTATATTGAGTCTGGTCTAGTTGTGGTGACACCGGTGAAGAAGCTAAGCTCTGGAACTTGGGCAATTTTCAAGCCATTCACTGTTGAATTGTGGGGAGTTATTTTGATTTCTTTTCTAGTTGTGGGAGCAGTTGTTTGGATTCTAGAACATCGCAGAAACAATGATTTTCGTGGTACTCCTAAACAACAGTTCGGCACAACCCTATGGTAAGTGTGTGTGTGTGTGTGTGATTGGTCTACACAAGTCAGCATACGTCCTCCTTTTGATTCTCTTCTCCCACAACCAAGCTGGAAATATGAACATGCATACCCCTTGATTAAACACACTTCCAAAAAAGCAAGCTCCCCACTAATAAGATCCATTAATGCAAATCATGTTTTGAAACTTTATTCAACCGCATTAGCATTTGTTATACTGGATACTTTTGTTAATATCTCACTAACAATTTGTATTGTGTTCTTGCAGGTTTATCTTTTCTACCCTATTTTTCACCCACAGTAAGTAACTCTACATGAAACAAACTAAGGTGTAATTCATTTTTGACTTGATGGATTTAACTTATGAACGGGTGTTTCTTTTTTACTTAAGCGCCAAATGCAAGGAATAACCACCTACTTTTACTTATTTGTTTCTTATAGCATCCTACTTCTATTTCTTCTTACATAATTGTACCTTGACAAAACTCTCCAATGATAGAAACATCATCCATCTACAAACCATGGATGGATGAGTGTGCAGAAATAATGACTTAAAAAAGAATGCCAAGCTAGGTTGATATTTTTTATAAAATAAATGAAATTACATTTTTGTTTCTTGCATTTAGCCCTTGACTTAACTCTTATGCAGAAATAATGACTTAAAAAAGAATGTCAAGGAAAAGTGGTTTTTCTGTTAACTCCTATTTTTGTATAAACTTTCTATCATTTACTGTTTTCATTCCATTTACCCAGTGAAAAGCCAAGTGTTCCATAATTTTCTCAAATTCTTTTACACATCATTATCCAGAAGAACACTTAGGGGGTCTTGAAAAGCCAATAAGTCACAAAAAATGTTTGGCAAACTCAAAAACGTTTTTCAAAATATCTTTTCCATTATCTTCAAAAATGAGACATTAAAAAGCAATGTAAAACCTGACTTTACTCTTTATAACTTTTTAACCACAATAACTTCAAAAAAGAGATTTTAAACCAAACACTTTTGAACTTCTCAACTTATTGGCTTTTTCCACCAAAAAAACTAATCCAAACATTTAAAAAAAAAAAAAAAAACTCTTTAGCATCAGTATAAGTCAATAAACATTTTTGCCTAAAAACATTTTTACAGATTAAAAAGAAATCCCAAACACCCTTTTAAATAATGGGGGAAAAGAAGCACATTGGCCTTAATAATCTTTCCTCCTCCCACGAGGGGCGTTTTACCCCTTTTGACACACATTTTACTTCCTTTAACGATTTACTTCTATATGCTATGAACTTAACCATGGTTGATGCAGAACAAAGCATGAAGAGTACTCTTGGTCGTTTGGTAGTCATTCTATGGTTATTTGTGGTACTAATAATCAGCCAGAGTTATACCGCAAGTCTCAGCTCAATATTGACTGTTCAAAAACTTTCTTCTCCTATTGATGGAATTGATAGTCTAATACCAAGAAAAGATCGTATTGGATATGGAGCACGTTCATTTGTCCGAGACTATTTGGTCAAAGAAATTGGCATTTCTGAAGCTAGACTTGTTCCTCTTGAGTTGCCAGAAGACTATGAAAAAGCTTTAAATAATGGTCCTAACAATGGCGGAGTCATTGCAATTGTTGATGAACGTCCGTATATTGAACTTTTCCTTTCGACCCGTTGCCAGTTCAGCATTGTTGGTCCAGAATTCACCAAAAATGGATGGGGATTTGTAAGTAAAATTCTCATTTTCAGGTTATATGATGTGTTCAACTTCTATAGTTAAACCAAATCATTTTTACACTTTAAGGTTGACATGAAGAAGTTGTTAGTCCCAAAATCTTTTCTACAACTTCAGTTTCGTAACAAGTAACATACTTTTTCATAAATGTTAAATTTCAGATCATAATTGTTTTATGTTTAATCTCCATAGTCACACCAATGTATGTTGACCCATTTCATTTATTTGTATATTATAGCATCCTAATTTCATTTCTTTCTATTACATCACTTTATGTTCATTTTTTCTTATTTTGGCATTGTACTATGAAAATTCTATCCAATTATAGTGTTATACTTCCATTTGTTTTTCTTATTAAGAAATTAAACTTTGAAAAATCTACCCAATTATAATAGTGAAAGTTGGTTTCTATTTCTATGATATTAGTATAAATATGTAGATTGTTCAAAAAAGGGTCCTTTAATAACTTCAATTTTGATATGAACTAGTTGTTTTGCCACCATCAAATAACTCCATTTTTTGACCAATATTAGAATCAAATCATAATTTATTTATTATTTTATTTTTTTGTGTGTGTTTATGGTTCTTTATAGGCCTTTCAACAGGGTTCTCATCTTGCAACAGACGTATCAAATGCCATTCTCAAACTATCTGAAACAGGAGAGTTACAAAGGATCCACAACAAATGGCTATTGCGAAGTGCTTGCAGTTCACAAGGAGGAGAGTTATCAGTGGACAGGTTGGAGCTAAAGAGTTTCAAAGGCCTATTCTTTATAATTGGATTTGCTTGTGTTCTTTCTCTTCTTGTATACTTAGTGCCCACCATATATCAGTATACTAAACGCAAACCAGACTCGTCTATATCATCTGGACCAAGACACATGCAAATGTTCATTTCATCCATTGATGAAAAAGAAGATTCGGTTATTGTCCAAGAAAAGGATTAGAGACACAACTTCACTTGGGAGCAATAGAGAGATGCATCTCTGAATGCCTATTGAATTTCTGGGAAAGAATCATCTTCAAATACAGTAAATTAGTCAAAACAAGGGCATTTATTTTATATACAATAAACGTGTTTATTCCACCTATGATGAGTATAGGCCATGTTAGCGTCCAATTGCCGCAAGTCAGGAAAGTTCCTTTCCATTGTATAAGTAGAATAATTTTACTAATAATAAATGTTTTATCCTTTATATTGCTTATTGATTTAAAGTTCATAATATATATATATATATATATATATATATATATATATATATATATATATATATATATATATATATATATATATATATATATATATATATATATATATATATATATATATATATATATATGGGTAAAATGAATATACCTAACAACCTTATATAAGCTTAGGTACCTAACCACATCATACTACGTAATTTTGTATCGTATTTGCATTGTAATCACCCAAATTTCTTAAAATTCAACCTCATAACTTAATTGCTTCCAAAATCTTTGGACTTTCACCATTATCTTTCTTCAAATGACGTCTTTCTATCAGAGACCCCCTGGTAGGCTTCATATACTACCGTTACAAATCAAATGGTGTAGGAGGAATATAATGGTGAATGTTTGAAAATCTTAGAAGTAAATCAAGTTAACGGTTGAAGTTTAACAACTTTAGATGATTGCAATAGAAATATAATGCAAAACAATGTACTATAATGTGGTTAGGTACCTAAGCTTATATAAGGTTGTTAGATATATTCACTTTACCCTATATATATATATATATATATATATATATATATATATATATATATATATATATATATATATATATATATATTGAACGGCAGAAATATATTAACTAAAAACTAGCTAGGAGCTAGAAACACGAGTCTAAAACAAAACAAGAAAGCACAGATAGGGCTTTTATGCCACAACGCCCAATCAACATGTAACTTAGACCTATTAGAAAACGAAAAGTAGACTGAGAGACAATATCATCAAAAATAATACTCTTTTTAGGCTCATCCTTAAAAATAATCTTATTTGTAAAAGACCAAATATACCACCACTAAACAAAAAAAACGCCTTCAAGGAAATCTTTGGCTTTCTTACAAATCCGAACAGTAGCGAACCAGTCCTCCCAATCTTGAACCGAACAAAAAGATGATAATCCAAATCCCACCACGCTAGAATTTTAGAAATCACCGCCTGGGCAACCATACACGAGAAGAACAAGTGATTAACATCTTTCAGTAGTAGTATTACAAATAGGGCATATGATAAAGGGAAAATATTCATTTCTTTCTTGGACAAATTAAGTCTTAAAGGTAACATTCTCCAACAAAAAATATTCATTTAATAGGCACTACCTTCACCCATCTAGTAGCTCACTAATTTACTGATGGTAAACTATAACTGTATGAACCTTCTCTAACCATAGCTTACAAGTTTTCTAATTTTTTTCCTTTTAACCTATGATAGCATCTTTCCAAGTTTCCAGGATACCAAGAAATAAAATTTTCAAAAAAAAAACCCTTAAATTTATAAATTTCGTTTTTACCTTAAATATTCTTTTTTTTATATTAAACGTATTAATATTAAAGGAAACATATTTATACACAAAAAAAATTTAATTGAACATTCAATTTAGTTTCTCTTTTAATGATATTTCTTTAAATTAATGAAATCTTCCCAGTCAGTTGCTCAAATTTCACGTTTGGTCTGTTTTTTTTTTCTTTTTTGCAATCAAACAGTTTATATAGTTTGTTTATGTTGTGTTTTTCGTCCCTGACCAATATGAAATGGCTTTTTTGCCTTTCATACGTTTTTCCAGTTTTTTTTTTTTTTATTTATAATTAAAAAACTAATTTATCAATTTTGTAGAACCCCGTACAACTCTCACTCCCACACACCGTCTCAACCTCTCTTCAAAGAATCTACAGGCGACCTCTTGTAGCTACCAATATCATCTCCGACGAACCAATCTACACCATCATCGGCACACTCTGGCTACCCTTCTACACCACCACCGACATCATCTCCCTCCCTGGCGACATCCATATATGCCACCACTTCATGTCCGGTTTGCGACTATGTGCTCCTAAGAATCGTCAACTGCCACTGGTGAGAAAACATAGCCGGTGACCTCTTTTTTGACCCCTTTCATTCTCCGTTCCAGAAAGGTCATACATATACTCCGCAGACCACTAGACCACCGACATCCAATGCTTTCTCTGTTCCAGAAATGCCACATACGTCATTTCCCTTTATTCTAGAAACACCACACATGAATCCCCTTCCCCTCCTTCTATCGTCTCTAACCGAAGCAACGCTTTAGCACATTGGATTCTTCTTCATCTTGATTTCACCTTTGATTTCATCTTTTAATTATTAGGTATAACTAGATCTTGAAATTAACCAGCAAACAAAACGTGTTCATGGATGTTTGACCCCAGATTATACTCGATTAATGTGTTAGTCGTTGGAGACCTTGAACCCAGTGAAGTTCCATCGTCTCCACATGTTTGATTTGATGAAGCTCTGACTGTTTGAGACGAGATGAGAGCTCCCTTTCTTTGAAATCAACAAACCTGCAAACCCATCGACAAAAATAGGTTCATCTATTGACAAACCTGGAAACACATCGATGGATCTCTTCTCTGATTCATCTGAGCTGGTAGGGTGGGGTCTCTCTTTGGAGAAGAGGCAGTGGTTGTCGGCAATATAGGAGAATATTGGTGGGGTAAAAATGTAACGTTCCAAAATTCAAAATAAAAAATTTCAGTTTTAATTAAGTATAATAAAAAAAACGATAATCTGAAAACATCAATAATGTCATCGCATATCAAAACATGTCATAAGAAAACAACATCAAAGTATAACTCCCAAAGATCTCATGTGCATAAAACATGGTGTGATGCGCTGCGATCATGACGACTCCTTTCCTTTCGAAGAAGTACCTGAAACAACATGTCATAAGAAAACAACATCAGAGTATAACGCCCCTCCCGTTTTCGGCTCTAGCACCAGAGATACTCCTTCCATTGGTGTCTCATCCTCAACCGAAGGTCAATCGGACCTTCATCCTTTAGTTCATCAAACTGCCCAAAACAATGCTTCCGCTCCCTCTCGTTCTCACTCCATGGTTACTTGTTCTCTCCATGGCATTGTCAAACCCATCACCAGACTCAATCTTCATAGTGAGTCTCATTCTAACCTCTCACCTATTCCCAAGCCTTCCAAGATCCTAACTAGCTCACTGCTATGATAGAAGAATTTAATGCACTTATTTTTAAGAGTAAATTACAGAAATGATCCTTGTGGTTTGGTCATAATCATAGGTTTGGTCGAACCTTTGAAAAGTTGATAGGTTGTGTCCCTGTGGTTTCTAATTATTGTAGTTTTGGTCCTTTTGTCTAACTGAGTTAGAAAACTTCTGTTAAAAGCATTGAAACTTACTAATATACCCCTCATTTTATTTTATTTTATTATTTTATTTGTTTCTAATATAATTATTTATCTATTTTGTATATACTAAAGCCATTCCCAACACCACCCTACCCCACTCTCTTCTCGCATATCATCCCTGCACATTAGACGCCGCCATTATACCCCTCTTCCTCCTCCTTCGTCTCTCGATCAGCCCTCTATCCCTCTTTTTTGTCTCTACGGATATGCATAATATGAGGAAAATCCAAGAAAATCACTTCAGAAATCAGACTAAACAAAATCCACACACCAAAACTCAAACCAAAACCAACAAGAACCAAATTAAACTACTATTAGTCATTAATGACACACTAGCATCAAAAACAACACTACACAGTGGCCACGTTTATATCTTCCATTTTCGACAAGTTTAGTGTTTTCTACTGAATAACAACATCTTCTAATATTCCTTGATGTGTGTCTTGTTTCAAGAACGTATGTAGACAAAAATTCGACACAATTGGATGCTAATTTTGATGCACATGTTGTTCTTTGACTTGATATTTGCATTGATTATCGAGGCAGGGTTTCTAGAGGTGTATGCCGACAGGTAGCAACAAGATGGTGATGGAGATGTACTCTACAATGAAGTGAAGTTGTATGGCGCTGGAAGAAGCCCATTTGTTTGCAGAGTTAAAATCGCTTTGAAGATGAAGGAAATCAAGTACGAAAACTTCGAAGAAGATATAAGCAACAACAATACCGACCTTTTGAAGTACAATCATGTTCATAAGAAAGTGTCGGTGCTGGTGCATAACGGAAATCCGATCACAGAGTCTCTTGTGATCGTGGAGTACATCGATGATGTCTGGAAAGGGGTTCCGATTTTGCCTCAAAATCCTTATGACAAGGATGTTGCTCGATGGAGATGATGGAAAGAGGTTGTGGTGGAGATGGAGATAGAGTCGGAGGCGGTGGAAGTGGCGACGTTGATGGAGGCATAATATGTGGTGGTGATGGAGGTGGGGTGTTTGTGTATCCGATGATAAAGAGGGAATAACTTAATAGGTTTTTGATTTACAATGTTTACAAAGATAGTCCCTATAGTTTTGTGTCACACCCCCAAACCAAGGATGGCGGAAATTTCCGGGGGTGGAGGACTTCATGTATAGTATCATAACAGCAATGGCAATAGTGATGAAAGTAAACACAACCAGCATATATATAACTGAAAGAGTTACATTATTGTATGAATTACATGTTTCCAAATCAGTTACAATATGTTGACAAAATATGAAGTATTTGACGCCTTAACGTCACATCCTCAAAATGCAATTGGTTACCTGTTTAGTGATTTCCATTTCCTGAGAATACAATTTTTCGAAAAATTGTCAACACAAAGGTTGGTGAGTTCATAAGCTTTTGTATACAATTATGAAAATCTTGTCTTGTAAATGTAATGTTTGTTCCAGAAAAAAATCCGATATTTTCCTTAAAATGTGTAATGTAGTCTTATATCCAAAGACATAAACGTATAGATAACCTTTCTTACTTATAGAAAATAATGTAAGTTTAAATTGGCATAAACGCGTTTGATTTCAATGAAATTCCCGTAAATTACTATGTTTGTTAATACTTTCTGTGAGTTATTATAACCATGCTATGACCTAGTGTGACAACCCGAAATTTCCATTTGTACGAACAATATCTATTCAATAGAAGTCAGTCCAATTTCAGTGATTTTCAGACTTTTCCGAACAAGTTAGTGTACATTAGGGTTTACACTTTAGGAGATATCAGGAGAATGGATGCTCCTGGGTTTGTGAAATTTGAACACTTCAAGTTTCATAAAGTTACAGTCCAAGTTCAAGAATAAAAATATTTTCTGTCAAAATATTTCAGGACTATAAATAGTTTTCTGAATTTATTTAATTCATTATTCACATTTCCAGCTAGAGAAAAGCCATTTTCTCTCTGACAGATCTTCGGGTTTTTATCCCAGATTGTGAGTAACTCTTTCTAGTAGTGTTAGAATGCATATTAGATGCTTATAACATGATTTAGTGGGCTAAATCATGGGATCTAGGAGTTTACTCCCCAAGGTGTTCTTGGGCGGTAAACTCCCGAAACAAAGCCAAAACTAACATTGGTGCTAGGATAAGGCCTTAGAACATTAGGTAAGCATATTAGGGACATGAAATCACACACAAAACCACCCAAGATTGGGAGTTTACAGCCCAGAACTCTCTTAGGCCGTAAACTCCATATCATAGCCCTAAATGGTGATTTAAGGACTTAAGGACTTTAAGGCTTGCATCTAGGTTGTTCTCCCAAGTAGCTTAAGGTCTTAAACACATCAAATGACTCAAATGAAAGTGAGTTTACGGCCTAGAACTCTCCTAGGCCGTAAACTCCATGTAAATGGTCACAAAGGGTGTTTTCATGACACCTAAGGCCCTAGTCCTTTACAAGGAATTGTACCCACTAAATGGGAGGACCAAACCACACCAAAATCACTTAAACAAGTGAGTTTACGGCCAAGACATGGTTCTTGGGCCGTAAACTCCTAAAAAGGGCACTAAGTGGTGCCTAATGCCTTCATATGCTAGGATTAAAAGTCTAGAACACATCCCACTAGTACAAGAGGCTTGAAAGCAACCAAGGAATCACCCCAAGGGAGTTTACGGCCGTAAACTCCAAGGGGAAATGTCCTTGAGGCCGTAAACTCCTATTTGGAGTACTTCTAGGCCTTAAACCCTTCCAAGAACATAGCCACTAGGTTAGAATAATTCTAGAAAGCATATTGGACTTCAAAACACACCAAACACACATGTTTGGGAGTTTACGGCCGTAAACTCAAGAGTTTACAACCGTAAACTCCATGTGTGATGGATTATGGAGATTAAACTCTCTTGTAGGGTCCTTTGGAAACCCTAAACTCAAGTACCCTGTCCCACAATAGCTTAGATGAAGTCCTTACAGCTTAAAACACTTACATAAAGTGTTATCTATGTCTAGGATGTCTTAAACATTATCAATTAGTCTTTTGTGTCTAATTGAGTGCATATATGTGTGATTATATGTTCATTAGGATCGTAGTGTGTGCACAAGTCCTCGCTTGACACCTAGCAATCCGATACCGTTCAGTTCATTCCAATCACCAACTATAGGTGAGTTCATACCCCGTAATCAATGTTTTAAAGGATTTTAAATGCTTTAATGGGGGGGGGGAATACAAGTAGAAAACAAACATGTTATTAAATCAGTTTCATGTATTTTATAACTGTGTTTTCACTCAGTAGATTTCACATATTTCAAAAGGAGTCACGTGAAATGGTTTTCTATCTTAAAATACTTGGACAACAGAAGTATTAGTTTTGAATTGTATAATGACTTCAAGTCACTTTAAATTATTGTTCAAAGCTCTTAGATATCTTGCATAAACCTACTTGATCAATCACATACTTTCCATTTAGCTATCATAGGGATAGTTAGAAGATATCAAACAAGAGTCAGTTCATTCATGAGTCTATACTAATGCCTTACATGAGACATGAGTACACGTACTTAGGATTATATGATACATGAATTTGTTTACATATACTTACCTATTACATGAACATACTTACATGAATTCTATACAGGGACACTTCTTCATAGGTACATTATTCTGTACTTACTTACCTTGGATACTTGAACTTAGATCTAAGAGGATGATTTATTAGTATTTACTGTATAATTTGTCTTTCCTATCCCCGTTCAATGGGATGTTTCGGCGGGACTTACCATTCTGAATCTCACTGATTAGCACCAGTGATCGATGACGTCTACGGATGTCTAAGGTAGTCACTTGATTTGTGGTCAGTGACGGGACTAACTATCCCTCTGCCCGCTGTTGCAACAGTGGACGAGATGTGAATCTTCGGAGGATCATTAGGTTGACGATCTACGTCAAGAGATCGATGCAGGGACTAACCTTCCTACCATCCTGCTGCTGCTACAGAGGATGAGGGGACACTCTTTGGATGTTCCTTAGGGTCTATCTTTCGCTTCATGCGATGTAGTGCTGGTCCTAGTACCCAGTGACAACACTTACAATATTATATTTTTCCTGTTTACTTTATTCTGTGACACATTCACATAAACGATGAGTTAGACTAAGCACTTTTAGTACTAGTCTACACAAAGGAAAAACTATCATTTTACAAACAGAACATTCGGGTCTTGGTAGAAGACTACACTTCATACATACAAAACATTCGAGTCTTGGTAGAAGACTACACTTCATACATACAAAACATTCGAGTCTTGGTAGAAGACTACACTTCATACATACAAAACATTCGAGTCTTGGTAGAAGACTACATTTCATTCATACAAAACATTCGAGTCTTGGTAGAAGACTACACTTCATTCATACAAAACATTCGAGTCTTGGTAGAAGACTACATTTCATTCATACAAAACATTCGAGTCTTGGTAGAAGACTACACTTCATTCATACAAAACATTCGAGTCTTGGTAGCAGACTACACTTCATTCATACAAAACATTCGAGTCTTGGTAGAAGACTACACTTCATTCATACAAAACATTCGAGTCTTGGTAGAAGACTACACTTCATTTATACAAAACATTCAAGTCTTGGTAGAAGACTACAATTCATACTTATAGAAAATAAGGGTTTTTCTAGGGATTTCATACTTACCTCAACATTTTCACTTAAAGGTTTTCATGGCATTCATAGCAGGTTTTCACAAACAAAGCAATGACACTTATATACTTATGAACTCACCAGCTTTAAAGCTGATACTCGCTTTCAAAATAACTTGTATTCTCAGGTCGCCAGTAGACAGGTACGGAGGCCAGGTTTTGAGAAGACGGAGCAGTCAAGTCTCGTCTTTTATTTTGATTGTATATTTTTGGTGTCTTATTACATATAAAGAACACACATGTATAAAACTTTACTTATAATGCAATGGATGATGTTGTTGCTTGTTTATTATATTACACTGTTGTGATACTGTACATGATGTCCTCCACCCCTGAACGTTTCCGCCGTTCGTGGTTTTGGGTTGTGACAGATTGGTATCAGAGCTTTGTTTATAGTGAATATAGTATATCAACCCATAAAAGATATACTAATTATAAATACATGGATTAAAACACTCTGTCTAAGAGTTATACTTTTAAATAATAAAATATTTAACAAAGTATACATGCCTGCATTCATACTAAAATCAGTGTCACAACGACAAGAACAAAAGTATTACGATTGTTGAATATCACAAGTAAGCCTGGGGATATATAGTCAGTCTTGGGAATGACATAGCCTGATCAACTATGCTGGTCCGAGGAGTGATTAGAATATGCTCAAGAATGGTTGTGATATGGCAACAAGTCTAAAAACTTACCAACACAACCATAAAGAAATACCATATGGGTATTTAGTCTTACTGTAATTATCTTAGTTAGTTCGTCTAATTTAGCTATTTCTTATATCCCTTTTCTCGCGTAGATTAAAATGGCTGGATTTCACCATGGCGATCCGTACTTCCCGAACCAAGGCAATGCGGGTTGGCTAGAGGCAGAGCCAGAAGATGATCACCCAATCCCTTTGGATGATCACCATGCTGAGGGCTTTTCCGATAGTTCCGACTCGGAGCCAGAAGTCAACAACCTACCCCCAGCTGCACAAAACCCAAACCTGAACCCTCTCCCTGTGTTTCAAGGACCCACACCCTTGTGGGCCATTAACTTGACTGAATGGAGTCAGGAACAAGGTCAGCCCATTCCTTACAATGGCGACCGAAGTTTCTACAACCTCACTGAAGGAGGTTCTGCTGATAGAATCCTACCCATCATGGTGCGTAGGATTTCTCGGAACACGGTAATGGCTCAGGCGACTATCAATCAAGTCTTGGAAGTTGACGCCAACTATGGTGTTAACACTGTCCACATTCGCCAACTAGAGTCTGCTCATGAAAGGACTCTGGTCCGTAATGCAAATCTGCAAAGAGAACTTGTTGAAACCCGAGTTGAGGTTAGAGAACTTCGAGCTCAACAAGCAAGGTCGGACAGGCGTATAAGGGACATCGAACGTCTACTGTCGGGATCAAGGACTCATGCTAGTAGTTCTCGTCGCCGATAGAATATCGTCATCTCATCTTTTGGATATAACCTAGTTTATGTAAAACTTTGGTCTAATTGCCTGTCTATATAAATCTTAGACCTGTTAGGTCTTTATCTGATCTTAAGTCTGTCAAAATTTTCCATCTTGGTTGATGTAAGGCCTACTCTTAGGCCATTTTTCCCGAACTCGTTACATCTGTAATTCCAGTATTATTGACAAATATCTAATCTTATGGAAATTATTATCCAAATGCTATCCTCTTCATTTAGTCATACTATTCCTTCTGTTGTTGGACTATGGTGATTTAGTCCATGAGACACATTCATTTATCATTTATTCTTATCCATGTCGTCATCTTTTAAACGTATAGTTAAAGATGCCGCCACGCAGGAATCCAAGGAGGAACCCAAACAACGAAGCACCAATACCACCACCTCCACCACCACCTGTACCACTTCAAACACCAAATCCTTTTGATGCCACTATGTTTCAGGCAGCTTTCACAGCAGCAGTTGCAGCTGCTGTGTCAGCAATCAACGCTCCTGCCCCTAGTGGATCAGGAACAGGTGCACTACCCTCAAACCACGGCGAAAGCCATGGAAACCCTCGGGAATGCACCTACAAGGATTTTACTAACGCCAAACCCCGCAGCTTCAACGGAACTGGGGGTGTAATGGTGTTGAGGCAATGGATCGAGAAGATGGAATCTGTCTTCGAGATCTGTGCATGCCAAGAAGGCAGCAAGGTCAAGTTCGCAACTTGTACCTTCTCTGACCGAGCACTAACATGGTGGAACAGCCATGTTAACTATCTAACTCTGGTGGTGGCTTATTCCATCAGCTGGGAGAAATTGAAAGAGATGCTCATGAAAGAATACTATCCTCGAGGCGAAGTACAAAAACTCGAGCAGGAATTCTGGGGTCTTCAAATGGTTGGATCCGACATCACTACCTACACAAATAGGTTTTGTGATTTGGCAAACTTATGCCCCGACATGGTTGCTCTCCAGAGCAAAAAGATTGAGAGGTATATCTGGGGACTGTCGCCCCAGATCCAGTCAAGTGTGATCGCTTCCAGGTCTATTACCTTCGATAGTGCCAAGGAACTGGCACAGTCTCTTATCGATCACCGGAAACCTCAGAACATAACAATCCCTACCCCTGTACCACAAAAGTCCAACCCCGACTACCACAAGAAGGGGTGGAATAAGAGGAAAGGAGGGGCTCCGCAAGGGTCCTCCAAGAAACAACAATATGTGGCAATCAATGCTGCCACAGTTACTCTTGTTACCCCTGCCAACCTCTTACCAGCAAGGGCATATGCTGGAACCCTCCCGAAGTGCACCAAGTGCAACTTCCATCACAATGGACCTTGCAGGGAGATGCATTGCTCTAACTGCAACAAGAAGGGACACACCGTCCGCTTCTGCAAAACTCCAACAGCTCAAGCTGCTCAAGTTCCTAACGTCGGTATGGGCCAAGCTTGCTACGGATATGGCGAAGTGGGCCATTACAAGAGGAACAGCCCTAAAGCAGGGATGGCTGGAGGTGTGGGAAGAGTTATGGCTCTAGGCCACGAGGAAGCAGTAGCTGATCCAACGATAGTTACTGGTACGTTCCTCCTTGATAACTCTTATGCTTGCATACTTTTCGATAGTGGAGCCGAGAAAAGTTTTGTAAGTCACAAATTTGCACACCTGCTTAAACAAAAACCATGTGCATTAGATAGTTCATTCACGGTAGAAATGGCTAACGGGAAAACAGAGAGTACAAACTGCATATACATAGGTTGTACTTTAACTTTAGATAGCCATACTTTCAAGATAGATCTTATCCCAGTTACCATTAAATTTTTCGACGTTATCATCGGTATGGATTGGTTGAGTCTTCTGCGTGCCGACATTATGTGCTTCGAAAAAGCAGTTCGTCTTAACCTTCCTAACAACAAAACTTTAATTATCTACGGCGACAAACCTAGTACCAGCCTTCGCATCATTTCGTGCATTCAAGCACAAAAGTGTTTGCGGAAGGAGTACCATGCATTTCTCGCACACGTCGTCGATACCAGCCAAGAACATAAAGACATCCAGAAAATCCCAGAAGTATGCGACTTTCCCGACATATTCCCAGAAGAACTTCCCGGTTTACCACCACAACGCCAAGTCGAGTTCAGAATCGACTTAGTGCCAGGGGCTACCCCCGTAGCCAAATCTCCTTATCGTCTTGCACCGGCTGAAATGCAGGAACTTTCCAGTCAACTTAACGAACTTCTCAAGAAGGGATTCATTCGACCAAGCTTCTCACCATGGGGAGCACCGGTCTTGTTCGTCAAGAAGAAAGATGGATCGTTTCGCATGTGCATAGACTATAGAGAACTCAACAAACTTACCATTAAAAATCGTTATCCCTTGCCCCGCATTGACGATTTATTTGATCAACTTCAAGGAGCCAACTACTTCTCGAAGATAGATCTGCGATCCGGATACCACCAACTACGAGTGTTAGAGGAGGATGTTCCCAAGACAGCCTTCCGAACTCGTTACGGGCACTACGAGTTTGTAGTGATGCCATTCGGATTAACTAACGCGCCCGCAGTATTCATGGATCTGATGAATAGGGTGTGTCGTCCTTACTTGGATCAGTTCGTCATCGTCTTCATTGATGACATACTCATCTACTCTCGAAGTAAGGAGGAGCATGGTCAACATCTCCGTAAAATCTTAGAAACATTGCGAGCGGAGAAGCTCTACGCAAAGTTCTCAAAGTGCGAATTTTGGATTCGGCGAGTCGAATTTTTGGGCCATGTAGTTAGCGAAGAAGGTATACACGTGGACCCTTCCAAAATTAAGGCCATCGAGAACTGGTCAGCACCAAAGACACCTACTGAAATTCGTCAATTTCTAGGTCTAGCTGGCTACTATCGCAGGTTCATTCAGAACTTCTCCAGCATAGCGAAACCTCTTACAACCCTGACCCAGAAAGGCGTGGCCTTCGACTGGGAGGAGAAACAGGAAAGAGCGTTCCAAACGCTCAAACGAGCCTTGTGCACCGCCCCGGTACTATCCCTTCCCGAAGGAATAGAAGACTTCATTGTCTATTGCGATGCATCCAATCAAGGACTCGGATGTGTTCTGATGCAGCGAGGTAAAGTCATCGCCTATGCCTCAAGACAGCTGAAGACACATGAGGTTAACTACACAACCCACGATCTTGAACTAGGAGCAGTTGTGTTTGCTCTGAAGATCTGGCGACATTACCTATACGGTACCAAAAGCACGATCTTTACAGACCATAAGAGTCTACAACACATTTTCGACCAGAAAGAGCTCAACATGAGACAACGACAGTGGGTCGAGCTACTTAATGATTACGAATGCGAAATTCGTTATCATCCGGGTAAAGCCAATGTAGTAGTCGACACCCTAAGTCGGAAAGAATATATTGGTCGTAGGGTCAAATCTTTGACTCTAACTATCCATTCACACTTGTCCACGCAAATAAAGGAGGCTCAGCTCGACGCTTTGGAACCTGAAAACGTGGCGGGTGAATCCCTTAGAGGAATGGATAAGAACTTGGAAGTCAAGGGTGGCGGAGCCTTATACCTCATGGATCGGATCTGGACACCGAAACACGGTGGCTTCAGAGACTTGGTCATGACCAAAGCTCACAACACTCATTATTCCGTCCACCCGGGTTCAGATAAGATGTATCTGGATCTTAAAAAGCTATACTAGTGGCCTAACATGAAAGCAGATATTGCTACCTTCGTGAGTAAATGCCTTACTTGCGCAAAGGTCAAGGTCGAATACCAGAAACCCTCCGGTCTTCTACAACAACCGGAGATACCGGAATGGAAGTGGGAGCGGATCACTATGGACTTCATAACCAAGTTGCCCAAGACAACGGGTGGACTTGATTCCATATGGGTCATCGTCGATAGACTGACCAAGTTTGCACACTTCCTACCGATCAAAGAAACAGACACGATGGAGAAACTTACTAGAACTTACATTAGGGAGATTGTGAAACTGCATGGTGTTCCTTTATCTATCATCTCAGACCGAGATAGTAGATTCACTTCGAGGTTCTGGCAGTCATTACAAAATTCCCTAGGAACTAGGCTGGACATGAGTACAGCCTACCATCCACAGACCGACGGGCAAAGTGAGAGGACTATCCAAACCCTAGAAGATATGTTGCGTGCCTGTGTGATTGACTTTGGAAAAGCTTGGGATACTCATTTACCCCTTGTCGAATTCTCCTACAACAACAGTTATCACACGAGCATAAAGGCAGCTCCATTCGAGGCCCTCTATGGCCGGAAGTGCAGATCCCCTCTGTGCTGGGCTGAAGTGGGTGATACCTAGTTAGCTAAGGGACGAGTTCCCGAAAGCACTCTCACGGGTCCGGATATCATTCGGGAAACGACAGAGAAGATCGTTCAAATTCGTGAACGATTAAAAGCCTCTAGAGACCGACAGAAAAGCTACGCCGACAAGCGTAGGAAACCATTGGAGTTCCAGGTGGGCGATCGAGTCTTACTGAAAGTCTCACCCTGGAAGGGCTTAATACGCTTTGGAAAGCGCGGGAAGCTCAATCCAAGATACATAGGGCCTTTCGAGATTCTCGCAAGAATCGGCCCTGTGGCTTACAAGCTCAATCTATCGAAAAAACTCAGTAACATACATCCTACCTTCCACGTGTCGAACTTGAAAAAGTGCCTATCTGACGAGACTCTTGTCATTCCACTCGACGAGATCGAGATCAATGAGAGCCTCAACTTCGTGGAGGAACCAGTAGAAATCATGGACCGAGAGGTCAAGCAAACAAACCAAAGTCGTATCCCGATAATGAAGGTGCGCTGGAACGCAAAGCGTGGACCGGAATTCACTTGGGAACGTGAGGATCAGATGAAACTGAAATACCCTCACCTTTTTGCTTAGTTAATTGTAATTTCTTATTTGCTTACATTCTAATTTGGGGACGAAATTCCTTCTAACGGGGGGATGATGTAACAACCCGAAATTTCCATTTGTACGAACAATATCTATTCAATAGAAGTCAGTCCAATTTCAGTGATTTTCAGACTTTTCCGAACAAGTTAGTGTACATTAGGGTTTACACTTTAGGAGATATCAGGAGAATGGATGCTCTTGGGTTTGTGAAATTTGAACACTTCAAGTTTCATAAAGTTACAGTCCAAGTTCAAGAATAAAAATATTTTCTGTCAAAATATTTCAGGACTATAAATAGTTTTCTGAATTTATTTAATTCATTATTCACATTTCCAGCTAGAGAAAATCCATTTTCTCTCTGACAGATCTTCGGGTTTTTATCCCAGATTGTGAGTAACTCTTTCTAGTAGTGTGATGTGTGTAAATTCAACTAGTTTTATCCCTACTTTTTATTAATAATTTGAGCACACAAAGGCAGTGAACCTGTCTTTAAGTGGTATAGATTGATAAGTAAGGTATCGAACTCAGGGAACGGAAATTAAACTAATAGCTAATTTTAACTAAAACAAATAATAAAAGTAAATGGTTTTTCTCTAGTTTTGCAAGACTAGAAACTTAAACAAATTAAATTTAACTAATTAACTAAAGCAACAACTATTCACCAAATTTGACAAAGATGTTTCTATTTAGGTTCAACCAATTCACTCCTATGGTTATTTTAGTTAAGATAGATTAATTACTATTGGTTACCAATGATAATAGTTAGGTTCATGTTCATTACTCCTAACCCTTAGACAATTAACTAATTTAAGCGTTGATCAAGTGTTTAAACTAATTAATTCCCTAGATTAATTATTTGGGTTAAATAAGATTTGTAATGGTCAATTAAGTTATTAATTCAATTAACCTCTTGTTGGTGGTTTCTCAACAAGCTCACACATTAATCTTCCTATTTTCTTATTAATCTTAGTTTCATAATCATTACTTCCAAGCATACGTTTTAGCATTCACATAGACATATGAGGTTAACAATTAAGTGATGTTCATGCAACCTAATTGCCTTCCAATTAACAGAAAATAGTAGTGATTAACACATAAGGTTCTTTAACAAACTTAATTTAACAAATCACCAATAGACAATTAAATAAAATTCAATAATTAAACCATAGGAGTTCTTTGGTATTCCCCAAACAGAAACAAAAACGAGTTTAGCTCATAGTTACAGTAGAAACAAGCAAAGAAACAAAGTTTAAGAAAGCAAACATGTTTAATTCCTAAGTCTAAGTGGTAGAATTAACCTAATTGCTTGAATTCTTCCAACTCTTGAAGCTTAGGGTTCCTTAGCGCCTTCTGAACCTTTTAGTCGCAGCTCATCCTTCAAAAATCGCCAGGGGTTCTTTTTCAAGTGATCAGGATTCGTCTTATAAAGATATCTCAAAACAGAGGGTACTCGGCGAGTAGCAGAATAAACTCGCCGAGTAGGTGTATAGTTATCCGTCTTGGATCAGGAATCGTATCTATCTTCTGGAACAATCGCGTGTACTCGCCGAGTAATGCCGAACTACTCGCCGAGTAGGTCATTCTTGGCACCCTTTAATCTTCTCTTGCTTTTCTTTTCTCCTTTTTACATCCAAGCATATCTTTTGGGTTGAAAACACAATTCAAAGCATTTTAAGTACCTTTTGTCCAAATTATTCTCATAATTAACCAAAAATAACTAAGAATATATGTTAAATAATTAACTAATTATGCACATATCAAAATACCCCACACTTGACTTTTGCTTGCCCCCAAGCAAAATTATGTTTTAAACACATTAAAATCACATTAATAACTCCAATCCTTCCCAGCCATTATGCCAAGACCGCAACGCATGCATTTGTGTCTAATTCCTAAAAACCCCCCATACTCCAAATACTCACAATCCTCATAAACATTCGCCCACTCACCTCGAACTATGCTCATTTTATGCAACCCTCCGAATCCATCCTCAGAAAACCTCTTTAACCTCAAGGTATTTTTAATTGAGCAACCCAAGCATACATAATCTAGACAATTACAATATATGATACCACATTGGAGCTCTTTGGAATTCTTCACTTCTTTGATATTTGATCTTTAATTTCTTTGAATTCACCACCTTGTTGTTTGATTTTTGGTATCTTCAACTTTTGAATTTCTTCAGAATTTCTGATCTTCATATTTGACATTTGACTTTGATGCTCCAAAAATTCTTCAAACTTTTTCTTGTAATTCTCTCTTTTTTTTTTTTTTTTTTTTTTTTTTTTACATGTATTCCTCATTTTTTTTCACTCAAATCCCTACATGCTTAAGCAGGGGCGCTCAATCTCAACCCTTATTGGCTAATGATAAAAATCTTCCTGGATACATTTCAGGTTTAGGCTGCAAAACATATTGCATCCCTCAGGCTGAGCAAGGTCGTGTTTTTGTCTCATGATTTCACTGGAATAAGGAAGCCACAAATGCACTAGAACGTGTATAGGCTCAACTAAACATTTGGGTTCTCATGCAATTATTAACACAACTTTAATATGGAATCCTAATTTTTACCAAAATTTTCTAATTTAAGACCTAAGCATTTAAAAATTAAGAGTCTAAGTGTTCTAAGATGTGACTAACCCCCTACCCCACACTTAATTTTTGCAATGCCCTCATTGCATATTATAACAACTAAAAATGCAAATAGAGAGAAAGTTGGAACAAACTCCCCTGGGGTAGCAGTCGCTAGGTTGACACTCTCGTCTTCAACTCCATCTTCTAGTGACTTTAACCAAGGAAACAGCTCATCCATGGCATGGGTGTCATACGTCTCGTGTGGTTGATAGCTCGAAAACTCCAAGGAAAATTGGTTGTTGCACAAGTCGCAGTAATAGTGCACAAAGAATGTATGAATGGCACATGAACAATAACCAGAACAAAGAAAAATCCCTCCTGCAGCAGGCTACTCGGCGAGTATGCGAGTAAACTCGGCGAGTAGGATGTATCGGACAAGCAGATCGCACGGAAGCAGATGTACTCGCCGAGTAGTATTAGTGCACTCGGCGAGTAGAGCATATAATTCCAGAAATTGTCCAATTGCTGGCTTTCTTTACTCTAGTGTTGTTATGCAAATATAAATGCACTCTCCAAGAACTCTCTAAACAGCAGCACTCTAATAAATTCTCGATTAGTACGGACTCGATCCTAGGAACAAAACTCTATAAGCACTCCTAAAGGCCCTCATTCCTTGCTTGACCATTCCTAAATAGCATGCATCCTAGCTTCAACACCTGAAAAGAAAACTAAAAGTAATACTAAAATTCAAACCACTTAACCAAGGTTACATGTCCACAATTGTCTTTAAAACAAACAGCATAATCAAACAAAATAAATAAACATAAAATCTTCATTCTTCCTCGTCCATCCCAGCTCCTCCAGCTCCACTCCCACCTTCTCCACTCCTTCGTTGCATCCGTTCGTCCCAATTCATTATGTACGGATAACCGGGTCCCGGCCGCGGGGCAATGTGCATTTGTTGGAAAAGATAATCAAAGGATTGATTGGTGTAATTGACTCCTCGCCCTATATCATCCAAGTATCTCCGATACTCCACTTGGTTCCACCCTTCGTTATCCTCCACCGGAATCACCGGTGGGTCTTCACGTACCCGCTCGTTTCTCGGCCTAACCCGCCTTCCCGGCTCCTCGGGGACCGCCGGCTCGTCTTCATTTGGAATAGTAAAGGAATCACCAAATTTCTCCACTATCCGAGCCCTCCTATAAAGTGCAGTGTTGAATGGAGGAGGGTGGATAACCGTTAGCATTCGGGCTTGCGGTAATTCCAAAATCCCAAATGATCGCGCGAGCCTCGTGATGAACATACCCCCATTGATCTTCGAGTTGATTTTTTCCTTAACTGCTCCCTCCGCAAGAAATTTAGCAATGCAATATGGGAGATCGCAGAAAACATCGGGGGTAATGATACTCCACATATAAAAAAGATCAAGGGTGGGGACCTTATCCCCATCCTTTCGCATGTTGATTGTACTCGGTACGAACCGGTGAATAAGTCTATGGATTGGCGAACGAATATGACCTTCCTGAGCAGTAGAAGGTATATAGACTCGGTTAGCAATTGTACTCCACCATGTTGATGCCACCACCCCCTCGGGAAGTTCTTTGTAGGTATTTTCCAAGAAGGCTTCAAAGTAGTCCGTCATCGTCATATCTTGATCGTAGATGCCCAACCGCCAAGAGAGCTCAACCATGCTGCACTGTCGCATCTCCCCTCCCAAAGAAAACGAGATCGTGTTTGGATTGTAATATTCACTCCCACCTCGGAATGAAATAGTAGCAAAGAATTCCCAGCACAACTCCGCATATACTGGCTCTTGTATTTTAAATAATTGCAGCCAACCATCACAAGTGATGTTGGCATACCCCAAGTTACAATCTTTTACCAAATACGGAGTAAGTTCCTCTTCCAAGCCGACATTACCCATCCATCCCCAATCCACTGCAGTGGGCAAGTGAATTTCTTTCTGTCGCAGCGCTTCCAACTTGTTTAGGGCTCGAGTTTTGGAGGATTTAGAGGTAATTTGTTGAAAGGATAACCATGGCATATCACCATGGCCTCCTCCTCTTGATGATTGTCCTCTCCTTGCCATGCTCCCTGTAAAAACATAACAAAAACACAACAACAAACAACACCCCATTAATAAAACAGAAAATTTTTTTCATCTTTGCGAGACCTACTCGCCGAGTACGCGAGCATACTCGCCGAGTAGTATGAACACTCGGACAGATTCGAAATCGAAGCTGTGTAATCTGCGAATTAGTCCAATTTATCCATAGGGGTTTGTCGTAATTGTGTTTCTAACCACATATGTTGAAGAAATTACACCAAATATCCCCTAATTCATGAGTAAATCAAAGCCCTAGAAATTGTGAAAAACTCCCCAAATCCGAAAATATACCAAATGTGGGAAAATAGGTGACAAAGACTGGACCTTTCATGAAATTAAAGAGTAAAAATGTTACCTTGGTGGTTGAATTTAGAGAAAGAGAAAGGAAATTGACTAGATCTTGAAGAACTCTTGAGAGATGGCTTGAGAGAAACTGCTCGGCGGGTATGGGGGTGAAGTGTTGAACAAAAGCAGTTTTTTACAGAATTTATTTTACTGGGTTTAAACTGTATACTCGCCGAGTATAATGGATATACTCGCCGAGTACGGACGCGTGTTGTGAAGTTTTAGCTGTATACGAGCATCTACTCGCCGAGTATAGCCGATATACTCGCCGAGTATATGTCTCAGATTGAAAAATTTTAAGTTTTTGCCAATTTTACTATGTGATTTTCTTTATTTTAGCCTTTCCACCCCACACTTTTAGTAGAGCTTGTCATCAAGCACTTAGAGAAGTAGAATGAATGAAGAGAAATGAAAAAAAAATAATACGAAAAATAAAGAAAGGGAAAGAAAATGCAAACGTGAAACTCGGGTTGCCTCCCGAGAAGCGCTTCTTTTGATGGAGTCATTAGCTGGACTCCTCCCCTTCTATGTTTTTGCAATTCCGCACAGCAGGAGCTCCTCCATTCCTTCATTGCGGGGGACTCCTTCTTCATATTTCTTCACTCGATGGCCATTGACTTTAAATGGCGTGCCATCTCTTGAGATCAATTCAATAGCCCCATGAGGAAACACTGTCTTAACCACAAATGGACCATCCCACCTTGATTTGAGTTTGCCCGAGAAAAGTTTTAGACGGGAATTGAAGAGTAGTACTTTTTGGCCTTCATGGATGTCTTTGCTTTTGATTCTTTGGTCATGCCATCTCTTGGTCTTTTCTTTATAGAGCCATGAACTAGAATAGGCCTCATTCCAGAGTTCTTCAAGGGCATTCATTTGCATTAAACGGTTGGTCTTCAATTCTTCCATGTCAAAGTTGCATCTTTTTAGCGCCCAATATGCCTTGTGCTCGATTTCAACCGGTAAATGGCATTGCTTTCCATAAACTAACCTATATGGTGTAGTACCAATAGGTGTTTTGAAAGCGGTACGAAACGCCCATAGCGCGTCATCCAATTTATCCGACCATTCCTTGCGATTGCTTCCCACCGACTTCTCCAAGATACGCTTCAAAGCTCGATTGGTAACTTCCGTTTGCCCACTCGTTTGCGGGTGGTATGATGTGGAGAACTTATGGGTCACCCCATATTTCTTGAGCACCTTGTCCAATTGATCATTGGCAAAGTGTGTGCCACGGTCACTAATTAGGGCCTTTGGAACACCAAACCGGGAGAAAAGTCTTTTCAAGAACCGTACCACTACCCGTCCGTCATTTGTAGGTAAAGCCTGCGCCTCCGCCCATTTTGACACATAATCCACCGCCACGAGAATGTACTTGTTTCCTTTGGATGCGGGGAATGGCCCCATGAAGTCTATGCCCCACACGTCGAACACCTCGCACACTTGAATGCTATGTTGTGGCATTTCATTACGGGAGGAAATGTTTCCCACCCTTTGACAAGCATCACATTCTTTGACATATTGGGCTGCATCTTTGAAGATTGTTGGCCAATAAAACCCAATGTCAAAGATCTTCTTCGCGGTATAGTGTGCGCCATGATGTCCTCCCGTGGGTCCGCTATGGCATTGCTCTAGTATTTTTCGACTCTCCTTTCCGAACACACATCTTCTTATAATCCCGTCCGCGCAACTTCGGAAGAGGTATGGATCGTCCCAAAAGTAATATTTGATCTCCGAAAAGAATTTCTTCTTTTGCTGACTACTATACTCCTTCGGGACGTAATTTGTAGCTAAGTAGTTAGCTATATCCGCGAACCATGGTTCCTCTCCCACGGACACCATAATGTATTCATCCGGGAAGTCATCTCCATCTTTATCTTTTTGCAATGCCGGGTTCTCGAGCCTAGATAAATGATCGGCAGCTACGTTCTCCATTCCCTTCTTATCTCGTATCTCTATATCGAATTCTTGAAGAAGCAGCACCCATCGTATTAGTCTTGGCTTGGCATCCTGTTTGGAAAACAAATACTTGATAGCCGAGTGGTCAGTAAAAACAGTGGTTTTAGATAAAACCAAATAAGGGCGAAATTTATCGAAAGCATAAACTACGGCTAACAGTTCTTTTTCAGTAGTGGTATAATTCTCTTGGGCAGGATTCAAGGTCTTGCTTGCATAATAAATGGGTTGAAAATGCTTGTCAACCCTTTGTCCAAGGACGGCTCCTAGTGCATAGTCACTCGCATCACACATGATCTCGAAGGGTAAGTTCCAATTTGGTGCTATAATGATTGGGGCATTAGTTAATTTTTCTTTTAAAAAGTCAAATGCCTCTAAACACTCTTTAGTGAAATTAAAGGGTACATCTTTTAACAATAATTGTGTTAGAGGTTTCGTAATTTTAGAAAAATCTTTAATAAAACGCCGGTAAAAGCCTGCGTGTCCCAAAAAGCTTCTAATGCCCTTCACATTAGTTGGCGGGGGTAATTTAGCGATGTTGTCTATCTTTGCCCGATCCACCTCAATTCCCTTTTTAGAGACTTTATGTCCCAATACTATACCCTCCTTGACCATGAAATGACACTTTTCCCAATTTAGGACCAAGTCGGTTTTCTCACATCTAGCAAGCATCGAGTCAAGATTTGTAAGGCAGTCATTAAAAGAAGATCCAAATACAGAGAAATCATCCATAAAGACCTCCATGAATTTCTCCACCATATCATGGAATATGGCGGTCATGCACCTTTGAAATGTCGCAGGTGCATTGCATAAGCCAAATGGCATGCGTCTATAGGCGAAGGTCCCACTGGGGCACGTAAAGGTGGTCTTTTCTTGGTCCATTGGGTCTATGGGTATTTGGAAATACCCGGAAAACCCGTCTAAGAAGCAATAATAGCTATGGCCCGAAAGTCTCTCTAACATTTGGTCTATGAAAGGAAGGGGGAAATGGTCTTTGCGAGTGGCATCGTTTAGCTTGCGATAATCGATACACACTCGCCAACCGGTTACCGTTCGCGTTGGAATTAACTCATTCTTCTCGTTGGTAATGACCGTCATTCCTCCTTTCTTGGGCACCACCTGGACCGTACTCACCCATGGGCTATCGAAGATGGAGTAGATGATTCCTGCATCCAAAAGCTTTACCACCTCCTTCTTGACGACTTCTTGCATGTTCGGGTTTAATCTTCTTTGATGTTGCACCACCGGTCTGGCTCCTTCTTCTAAGTTTATTTTGTGAGAGCAGTAGGATGGACTTATTCCCTTTATGTCGGAGATGCTCCACGCAATGGCTTTCTTTCTTTTCTTCAGTACCCGTACAAGCTCTTCCTTTTCTGTTTTGGAGAGATCTGAGGCTATAATTACTGGCTTCTGATTTCCTTCTTCCAGAAAGGCGTATTCCAGATGGTGAGGCAGTGTTTTGAGCTCCAATTTAGTGTTCATAGTGGTGTACTCGCCGAGTGCAGGTATGGTACTCGGCGAGTTCATGGCGGCATTTGCGACTGCTGACTTTTCTTCAGGTGTACTCGGCGAGTAGATCGGGTCTACTCGGCGAGTAGGGCTTTCAGCTTGGTTTTTGAGTTCTTCATACTCTGCTTCCTCCAACAGTCTTTCAATCTCTAGTAAATCTTTCTCTGGATCAAATACTTCTTCAAAAGCTGCAACCTTGCTGGAATCTTCAGGTATGTCTTCTTCCAATAGCTCGTCAAGCATGTCGATTGAGAACGCCGTGTCGTCACTACTCCTTGAGTACTTCATGGCTTGGTCTACCCCGAATGTTACTGAGTCATCCCCAACTCGCAATGTGAGCTTTGAGTCTCTCATGTCTACGATGGCGCTAGCGGTGTTGAGGAAGGGTCTTCCAAGGATGATTGGTACTTGCGGATCCGCCTCCATGTCAAGAATGATGAAGTCAGCCGGGAAGACAAATTTGTCTATTTTCACTAATAGATCTTCACATATGCCTCTTGGGAAAGTAACCGTCTTGTTTGCTAAATGAATTGCCATCCGAATTGGCTTTGGCTCTGGGAGGTCCAGCTTTTTGAAGAACGAGTATGGCATAAGGTTTACACTCGCTCCCGAATCAGCTAAAGCATGAATTGCTGCCAAGTTGCCAAATTGGCAAGGTAAAGTTAAGCTCCCCGGATCACCCTTCTTCTTTGGTAGTTTGTTTAGCATGGCTGCGGAGCAATTTTCATTCAACACTACTTTCTGCACTTCTTCCATCTTTCTTCTATTAGTGAGGAGTTCCTTAAGGAACTTTGCGTACTTGGGCATTTGCATGACGGCTTCGATGAAAGGAATGTTTATTTGAAGAGTTTTAATATGATCTAGGAATTTCTGATACTCCTCTTCCTGCTTCTCCTTCTTGGCTCGGGCTGGGTACGGCATTGGGGGCTGGTAGGGTTTGACGGGTGGCTGATCATGTGGTTTTTCAGATGTACTCGCCGAGTACATCGGTCCTACTCGGCGAGTAGATCTGTCAGATTGTGAATGTTGGTTCTCAGCTTGTGCTTCCGTTTCTTCCTTCTGTGAGTCCTTATTCTCTTCAGTACGAATGGGGGCCAGGGGAGTAATAACCTTCCCACTTCTTGTGGTAATAATGTTCACTTGCGCGCCTCGTGGGTTGTTCTCGGTTTTGCTAGGAAGTTCACCCGGTGACCTTTGGTTTAATTGTTGAGCGAGTTGCCCAAGCTGAGTTTCTATATTATGGATGGATGCTTGCTGATTCCTGAGCATTGTTCTTGTTTCTTGGATAGCAGCATCGTGGTCACTGTGTCTTTTCTCGGAAGCAGCCACAAATTTAGTTAGCATCTCTTCCAAGCTTGGCTTCTTCTCTTGCACCGGCTCCTCTTTTTGGTAGAATCCTCTCCCTTTTTGCCTATACTTCTCCTCCTTGGCCTTCTTGTACTCTTCATAAGGCAGCCACTCCTTCTTTTGTTTTCGCCAGTCTTCTTCATACCGGTCACCGCTCGAATAACATACTTGTGCCTTTTTGTTGCCGTGCTCATCTAAATCACAATCCCTAGTGAGGTGAGGTCCATTGCAGTTTTCACAACCCACCCGTATGGCATGGATAGTTTGATCCATTTTGTCCATTCTTCTATCCATGGTTTTTAACATGGCCATGACCGCGGATAAATCTTCAGTAGCAGCATATGCGGCTCCCCTCGTGACATCATTCCTTGGGTTGTGGTATTCTCTAGAGTGTTTAGAGAATTCTTCAATTAATTCTTTGATTACCGGGGGTGGCTTCTTCGTAAGTGGGCCTTGTGAGTCTAGCAGCTGTCGGGTCGTAACATTGACTCCATCATAAAAGATGGACACTTCTTGTTGGCTATTTAGATCATGGTGTGGGCAATTTCGTAGTAAACTTTTGTACCTCTCCCATGCTTCATATAAAGATTCTCCAGCTTGTTGTTCAAAGTTTGCAATGGCCTTCTTGAGTTTGGCTATTTTGGATGGTGGGCAAAAGTGATCTATAAATTCTTCCTTCATTTTGGCCCAAGTAGTGACTGACCCGGGAGGAAGTGATTTGAGCCAGTCTTTAGCAACACCCTTGAAGGTTACCGGAAGCATCCGTAGTAGTTGAGTTTCGCGGGTTACATTTGGAATGTTGAAATAGTCAGCAACATCATTTACTTCATCCAAATGTTTGTAGGCATCTTCATGATCTTTCCCATAGAAAGGTATTTCCTTAAGCGCAGCTAGGATATGACCCTTTAGTTCGAAGGTAGCAGTTGCGGGAATTGCGGGTTGCACAAGTCCCGGGCCATGGTCGTCGCGCATCCTCTTCTTCCATTCCCCCATGGGAATTTCATCAATGTTAGCCATAGTGAATGCTAACTCTTCCTCCGATCCGGTTTCTTGTTCGTACGTTGCCTCCTCTTCTTCCTCGGTCTCGTATCCAATATCTTCTTGGATTGGCTTTTCAATTGTCAAGGAAGCGCTTGAAGCTCCGGATTTGCTGCTCTTCTTTTTTCCGAAAACAGTCTTCAAGTTGGACAATGGTGATTTCTTTGGTGTGCTTGAACTCTCCACGTCCTTCCCTTTGTTTCTTTTCAATTCGGATTCGGGGTCTTCAAACGGGGGTACCAGTGGCGTGTTTGCTCCTCTGGTCATGAAAGTCCTGAAATCAATCAAATAAAAGCGTAAAAAGAACAAAAAAATATTGCAAACAACTAAAAGAAAGAAAAATCTAAATGAGCTGTTACTCGCCGAGTAGTCGCGATTGCACTCGGCGAGTAGCAGTGATTTTTCAAAAAATTTTCTAAGTTTTAAATCTAACTAAAACAGATACTAAAACCTAATTGCTATTTACTAAACTGCAATAAATGAACTTTATGCAAGTAAACTCACACAAAGGATCGAAAAAAAAAAAAATTAGGAATTAGCTTAATTATTTAGAACCGTTCCCCGGCAACGGCGCCAAAAACTTGATGTGTGTAAATTCAACTAGTTTTATCCCTACTTTTTATTAATAATTTGAGCACACAAAGGCAGTGAACCTGTCTTTAAGTGGTATAGATTGATAAGTAAGGTATCGAACTCAGGGAACGGAAATTAAACTAATAGCTAATTTTAACTAAAACAAATAATAAAAGTAAATGGTTTTTCTCTAGTTTTGCAAGACTAGAAACTTAAACAAATTAAATTTAACTAATTAACTAAAGCAACAACTATTCACCAAATTTGACAAAGATGTTTCTATTTAGGTTCAACCAATTCACTCCTATGGTTATTTTAGTTAAGATAGATTAATTACTATTGGTTACCAATGATAATAGTTAGGTTCATGTTCATTACTCCTAACCCTTAGACAATTAAATAATTTAAGCGTTGATCAAGTGTTTAAACTAATTAATTCCCTAGATTAATTATTTGGGTTAAATAAGATTTGTAATGGTCAATTAAGTTATTAATTCAATTAACCTCTTGTTGGTGGTTTCTCAACAAGCTCACACATTAATCTTCCTATTTTCTTATTAATCTTAGTTTCATAATCATTACTTCCAAGCATACGTTTTAGCATTCACATAGACATATGAGGTTAACAATTAAGTGATGTTCATGCAACCTAATTGCCTTCCAATTAACAGAAAATAGTAGTGATTAACACATAAGGTTCTTTAACAAACTTAATTTAACAAATCACCAATAGACAATTAAATAAAATTCAATAATTAAACCATAGGAGTTCTTTGGTATTCCCCAAACAGAAACAAAAACGAGTTTAGCTCATAGTTACAGTAGAAACAAGCAAAGAAACAAAGTTTAAGAAAGCAAACATGTTTAATTCCTAAGTCTAAGTGGTAGAATTAACCTAATTGCTTGAATTCTTCCAACTCTTGAAGCTTAGGGTTCCTTAGCGCCTTCTGAACCTTTTAGTCGCAGCTCATCCTTCAAAAATCGCCAGGGGTTCTTTTTCAAGTGATCAGGATTCGTCTTATAAAGATATCTCAAAACAGAGGGTACTCGGCGAGTAGCAGAATAAACTCGCCGAGTAGGTGTATAGTTATCCGTCTTGGATCAGGAATCGTATCTATCTTCTGGAACAATCGCGTGTACTCGCCGAGTAATGCTGAACTACTCGCCGAGTAGGTCATTCTTGGCACCCTTTAATCTTCTCTTGCTTTTCTTTTCTCCTTTTTACATCCAAGCATATCTTTTGGGCTGAAAACACAATTCAAAGCATTTTAAGTACCTTTTGTCCAAATTATTCTCATAATTAACCAAAAATAACTAAGAATATATGTTAAATAATTAACTAATTATGCACATATCATAGTGTTAGAATGCATATTAGATGCTTATAACATGATTTAGTGGGCTAAATCATGGGATCTAGAAGTTTACTCCCCAAGGTGTTCTTGGGCGGTAAACTCCCGAAACAAAGCCAAAACTGCCATTGGTGCTAGGATAAGGCCTTAGAACATTAGGTAAGCATATTAGGGACATGAAATCACACACAAAATCACCCAAGATTGGGAGTTTACGGCCCAGAACTCTCTTAGGCCGTAAACTCCATATCATAGCCCTAAATGGTGATTTAAGGACTTAAGGACTTTAAGGCTTGCATCTAGGTTGTTCTCCCAAGTAGCTTAAGGTCTTAAACACATCAAATGACTCAAATGAAAGTGAGTTTATGGCCTAGAACTCTCCTAGGCCGTAAACTCCATGTAAATGGTCACAAAGGGTGTTTTCATACCTTGGATACTTGAACTTAGATCTAAAAGGATGATTTATTAGTATTTACTGTATAAATTGTCTTTCCTATCCCCGTTCAATGGGATGTTTCGGCAGGACTTACCATTCCGAATATCACTGATTAGCACCAGTGATCGATGACGTCTACGGATGTCTAAGGTAGTCACTTGATTTGTGGTCAGTGACGGGACTAACTATCCCTCCGCCCGCTGTTGCAACAGTGGACGAGATGTGAATCTTTAGAGGATCATTAGGTTGACGATCTACGTCAAGAGATCGATGCAGGGACTAACCCTCCTACCATCCTGCTGCGGCTACAGAGGATGAGGGGACACTCTTCGGATGTTCCTTAGGGTCTTCGCTTCATGCGATGTAGTGTTGGTCCTAGTACCCAGTGACAACACTTACAATATTATATTTTTCCTGTTTACTTTATTCTGTGACACATTCACATAAACGATGAGTTAGACTAAGCACTTTTAGTACTAGTCTACACAAAGGAAAAACTATCATTTTACAAACAGAACATTCGGGTCTTGGTAGAAGACTACACTTCATACATACAAAACATTCGAGTCTTGGTAGAAGACTACACTTCATACATACAAAACATTCGAGTCTTGGTAGAAGACTACATTTCATACATACAAAACATTCGAGTCTTGGTAGAAGACTACACTTCATTCATACAAAACATTCGAGTCGTGGTAGAAGACTACACTTCATTCATACAAAACATTCGAGTCTTGGTAGAAGACTACACTTCATTCATACAAAACATTCGAGTCTTGGTAGAAGACTACACTTGATTCATACAAAACATTCGAGTCTTGGTAGAAGACTACACTTCATTTATACAAAACATTCGAGTCTTGGTAGAAGACTACAATTCATACTTATAGAAAATAAGGGTTTTTCTAGGGATTTCATACTTACCTTAACATTTTCACTTAAAGGTTTTCATGGCATTCATAGCAGGTTTTCACAAACATAGCAATGACACTTATATACTTATGAACTCACCAGCTTTAAAGCTGATACTCGCTTTCAAAATAACTTGTATTCTCAGGTCGCCAGTAGACAGGTACGGAGGCCAGGTTTTGAGAAGACGGAGCAGTCAAGTCTCGTCTTTTATTTTGATTGTTTATTTTTGGTGTCTTATTACATATAAAGAACACACATGTATAAAACTTTACTTATAATGCAATGGATGATGTTGTTGCTTGTTTATTATATTACACTATTGTGACACTGTACATGACGTCCTCCACCCCTGAACGTTTCCGCCGTTCGTGGTTTTGGGGTGTGACACCTAGTTGGCCTGAAACGACGTTCTTCAGGCGTCGGAAATGTTATGACATTTGTCACCTCAGACCTGTCGGTCTAGCTGTTGCATACAACTCAGGTGTGCATTTGTCAAACCCAATATAGATCTGTATACAACTATCACGCTCTCCCTCCAGGAGACTCTGGTTACAATACATGACTTATTTGTAAAGTGAAGCGAATGTCTCACAAAGTCATTAACAGAATACGTGTGGTGTAATAAAATCCTCTTTGTATAAATGTATCCTTTTGAAATGTATGCATTATGTAATGTATCATAAACTATACCTATTATAGTTTATCAAAACAAGGGTAGTAGTAGTAATGTACATAAACTATACTTAACATAGTTTATTCAAACGTTTGTATGTAATGGATGTACTTTGGTTATAACAAATTGTTATTTCCATGTTTTATCTAGCAAAATCCATTTGTTAACTGATGTATGTCTATATACTAAGACAAAAATGTCATATATCGCAATAACATATAATCACATAAAGATATACACCTTGCTCAACATGTTACAAGGTGAAATGAAATTGATAGCATTTTTCTGTTGATAACATTTTCTATCACTGTTCTTAGAAAATTTGTAGAAAAATCATCAAAGGTACAAATTAGAATCCATAAATTCCAAGAGTTTGGAAAATGAGTCTAGTTTGTTTATAAGTTTTTCCATGATTTTTAGTGATCTCCTACAAGAGTGAAAAAGTCCATCATCACAGACCGGTCCGGATTGGTTCTTGAAATGATAGACAGTTTTGTAAAAATCACCATAATTTGTAGAAAAATCATATGGAGATGTGCAAGTATTCATTTTTAATCTAAGAACTTGAACTATTTGCACCTACAACAGTTTTGAAAACTAAAATGTTTAAGTTGTCCAAAACAGTATGTGAATGGAGTCCAACTTTTCTGATGAAATCTATTAGAAGAAATTTAGTTGTGTTCTTGATGAGTTAACTTGTATTCTCCGCCTTAAAACTTAAGAAAACATGAAAATGTTGGGGTATGAACTCACCTTGAGTGATTTCAGTGGGTGAATGTTGAAGAAGAGAAGTGTTCAACTCAAGAACACTTGAAGGATTACTTTGAAGATTCAAGAATCTAACACAATAATGATTGAGTTTGTGTAAACAATCAATGATTTGAGTAGAATGAAGTGTAATTATCACAAGGAGGATGAATTATACTTACCAAGTGAAGGATAAAAGCTGGAAAATGCCTTGGAAATCTCGAATTTGTGTGAGGGAGTTAGAGAGAAAAGAGGTGTTTGATCTTTAGTGAAATGAGAGCAAGTGAGTGAGATTGAGGAGGGAGGATGAGTGACCAGCTCTAAGAATGTGGGAATGGCTGAAAATTGAGTGGGAAGGTACAAGGAAGTGACAAGGTATGGTGGGGAGGTGTGTGGGTTAGTCATGGAGTGTGTATGGGAGGTTGCTTGTGTCATAAACTAAAAAAAAAAGTCAACACTCCACCTCTTGCACTTCCCCCACTCTTCTTGGATAAGTTTTATCCCCAAAACATGATTAATTAATTATATGCTAAAATAAGGTTTTGGGTGAAAATCCCGCGTTAAAATGATGAAAAACAGGCTTAAAACGAAGTCGCAGTCGAAAACCGGGAAGAATGGGTCTTCCTGCGAAGCCCTTCGGAAATGGCCCTAGAGGCTTCGGAATTCGGATCTTGAAGCTTCGGGCTTCAGATATGAGGTCTGATGCTTCGGGCTCTGAAGCTTCGGATTCAGATTCTGGGCTTCGTGCTTCGGATATTCGGGTCTGAGGGTAGGCTTCGGATTCTTTGGGTCTGAGCTTCGTGCTTCTGAGGCTTTGTGCTTCGGATCCTGAAGCCTATTTTTCTCGTTTTTACCCTGTTTCAAGCCGTTTTTGACCCGGTTAAGGGTCAGGATGACACGAATGATTACAAAAAGTTACGGGAGCTTCTGAGAGAAATTTAGGAGAGATTTGGGAGAGATTTTAGATAGAGAGAGATAGAGTAAAAGTGATCGAGAGAGGTTTCGTTTGTGGCATTTTGAGTGTCCGGCTTCGCAACTTAAGGTCTGTAAACCCCGTTAAGCCGTGTTTTAGCGTCCTACACACTCTCGATGAGTGTGTAATAGTGTTTTATCGCTTTTTTCATCGTTTAGCACTATCAAGGCTAAAGAAAATTAAACACACTAATTTTCCAAATGATGTTTTCTCATTAATATAGCGAGTTATATAGTAATCATATAATGTAAACCCTAACATGCAAGGGTTAATCGAGTCGATCGGTTTGATTTGTTGACTTTGCCTTGACTCGAAATTGACTATTGTCACATCATCCCCCCATTAGAGGGAATTTCGTCCTGAAATTTACATTCTGACTGGGACTTCAAGAGTTTGGGAAAAGATGCGGGTATTTTTGTTTCATTTGATCTTCGCGTTCCCAGGTGAACTTAGGTATATCCGGCTGTTGTAGTAGTCCTGATGGCTTCTGATATTCTACTTTGACCTTGGCACAAGTTAGGCACTTGCTCACATAAGTAGCAATCTCGGCCTTCATGTTTGGCCACCAATATAGCTTTTTGAGGTCTAGATACATCTTATCTGACCCGGGATGGATGGAGTATCGAGTCTTGTGTGCTTCATTCATGAAAACGTCGCATAATCCACCAAACTTCGGTGCCCAGATTCGGTTCATGAGATAACGAGGTCCATCATCCTTGACTTCTAAGTTCTTATTCATTCCCTTAATGCCTCATCTGCTACATTTTCTGCTTTCAAGGCTTCTAGTTGTGCTTCCTTGATTTGTGCGGTCAGGTGTGAATGGATTGTCATGGTTAAGGATTTTACTCGGCGACCCGAATATTTTTTTCCTGCTTAGGGCATCGGCCACTACATTGGCCTTGCCCAGGTGGTAGCGAATTTCACACTCATAGTCGTTCAGCAGCTCTACCCATCTTCTTTGCCGCATATTGAGTTCTATTTGATTGAGAATATGCTGAAGACTTTTGTGATCGGTGAAGATAGTGCACTTTGTGCCGTAGAGGTAGCGCCTCCAGAACTTTAAGGCGAACACTACCGCTCCCAGTTCAAGGTCGTGAGTAGTATAATTATCTCCGTGTGTCTTAAGTTGCCTTGACGCATAAGCGATGACCTTCCCTCTTTGCATGAGCACGCATCTAAGGCCTTGATTTTAAGCATCGTAATATACCACGAAGTCATCAGTTCCTTTTGGAAGAGACAAGACCGGTGCGCTGCACAGGGCTTGTTTTAACGTTTGGAAGGAGGCTTCCTATTTATCTCCCCACTTAAACATCACACCTTTTTGAGTCAAGGTGGTGAGTGGTTTGGCAATCTTGGAGAAATTATGTATGAATCTTTGGTAGTAGCCGGCGAGCCCTAAAAATTGTCGAATTTCTATCGGCATTGTAGGTGCTGACCAGTTTTCAATTGCTTTGATTTTAGAGGGATCCACATGTATCCCTTTCTTGCTGACCACATGGCCAAGAAAATTCACTTCTCTGATCCAGAATTCGCACTTAGAGAATTTGGCATAAAGCTTCTCCGCCCTTAGTGTTTCCAAGATTTGCCGGAGGTGTTGGGGGTGATCTTCCTCGCTTTGGGAGTAGATTAAAATATCGTCGATGAATACGATCATGAATTTGTCTAAGTAGGGTCGGCACACTCGATTCATCAGGTCTATGAATACCGCCGGTGCGTTCATTAATCCAAAGGGCATTACTACAAACTCGTAGTGCCCATAGCAAGTTCTGAATGTAGTCTTGGGAATATCCTCTTTTTGAACTCGTAGTTGGTGATAACCCGACCGCAGATCGATTTTTGAGAAGTAGCTTGCTCCTTGGAGTTGGTCGAAGAGGTCTTCGATTCGGGGTAGGGGATATCGATTCTTGAGAGTAAGTTTGTTTAACTCCCGATAGTCGATGCACATGCGAAACGATCCATCCTTATTCTTTACAAAAAGGACTGGTGCTCCCCCAAGGTGAAAAGCTCGGTCTGATGTACCCCTTGCTTAACAGTTCATTCAATTGGCTGGATAGCTCTTGCATTTCTGCCAGTGCTAGGTGATATGGAGAGAGAGATGTGCGTACGAAACTGGTATTGTGCGGATCGAGTTGACTCAAGTCGTAAGATAGTATCGAACATGCTTAGAAGTAAAGGCATTAGATTTGAACATAAAGGCGTTATAGACAAAACATGACAGTGCAACTTTTAAAAGAGTTACAATAATTTAGAGTATCTACAGGAACACTGCTGCCAACAAGGTATACTACAAAAGGCACTATACGCAGCACGAGAGTC
The DNA here is from genome assembly GCF_002870075.4 of Lactuca sativa. Taxonomy (NCBI): domain Eukaryota; kingdom Viridiplantae; phylum Streptophyta; class Magnoliopsida; order Asterales; family Asteraceae; genus Lactuca; species Lactuca sativa. The sequence continues at coordinate 185,208,163 of NC_056630.2, read as the reverse complement.
CCTTAACTGTCGGGATCTCGCAAAAGATAAGACTTGAGTTGCACTAGTTTTAAACATGTTTTATGGGTCTGTTACAACGAAACACCTTAAATACATTAACATGGGTCTGGAGTAGTTTATCTTGCGACAGTGATCCTTAGTATCTTCCCGTCTGCGCTGGAGTTCTTTGTTATTGGACAATCCTTTTTGAGGTGTCCAGTCTCGCCACATTGGTGACATATCTGGCTTGTACTAGCATTGGTGGTGGAAGTGAGGTATCGAGTCAGAGTTACATGGACACGAGTATTTTCTTTGTCCATCCACTTTGAAACTTTCCTTTTATGGGGTCCGGTTTTACCACCACCATCGTGTGCAGGGCTGATCCCGATGTCAGGGACTTGAGAAATGGGTCGTGCCAGTGCTCCACAGCTATGGGCATGGTGCCCTACTTCATAGCAATTGCAGAATTGCATTTCATGACACACCCCGTTATGATGAAAGCTACACTTGTTACACTTTGGAAGTTTTCCCTCGTATGGTCTGGTCGGTGTTGGGATCGCTGGAGTTGCCACTTGTTGTTGTTGTTTTATAGCAAGTCTTTGGGATCGCTTTCGCTCTTTACATGCTTGGCGTTTTCATTTGTTCTTCTCAGTTTTACGGCTTTGAAAGTCCGTGACTGTTGCCATTTGTTGGCTTCCCGGATCGGTACAACAATCGGAATTGTCGACTCCTTTGCCAGTCTTGTTTACGTTGTCAGAGTTGATGTGTGCGAGGAAAGCGGTCACAGCAGTTGTTACCGCGGCTTGTAATGTAGCAGTGGTCGATATGAAGGATAGGGGTTTCGTTGCTCGGTGGGCTATTTCTGGATGATGACATGATTCTGTAAGACGAAAGAAAAGGAGTTCGTGAGCTATTACGGTTGAACCTATATTATTTGATTCTGAATAAGAGATGAGTTATTATACATGAAAACTTAGTTTATACACATTATGATATAATCAAGATTAGGCAGATAGTAAAATGTGTGATTCTACTCTAGTTTCACATCCCAACGAGGAAAAGAAACTAAGTTAGAAATCTCACATTCTATTTTCCACTAGGTCTTCGTTATATGTAACTCGGGAACGTATAAGCGAGGAAAGTCATAATAATAACCTTCTTACGAATCCTTTTTAATGAACTAGAATTCCTAGTAAAGGCTACCATTTACCCTAGATGTATTTTGATCGTTCAACTAAAGGGTAGGGGTATGTTCTCGAAGGTTTGACCTACATCCTTATGATGCAATCCTAGTACGGAGTAGAAGTATGTTCATAGAATGGTCTCAAGACATTTGTCGTCCAACACGGGGTACCATTGGTTGTGGATAACATGATCCAACCTTTGAAAGAGCATTGGGAATGATCCCTGAGTTAAGCTACCCTAGTCTAATGACTTGACTAGGGTGGGTTTCAGATAGACTCCAACGATAGTATGATGGAAGTGATTGAACAAAGAGTGACACGGAAGTTAGCCAATTGTCAATATCATTGATGTTTAAGATGTAATAAGTCTGGGAGAATTGACCTTGTAGTAGGTCTTACATCACATCCGGAGTAGAAAAGTCCTTGACAGTATAAAGGCCTAACTAAAAGTACTTACAGTACAAGGTAGTCACATAGAAAAAGTGCTACACAAAACACAAACATGAATACAGTTCTTTAAAACAAATAAGGAAAGTAAAGCATCTTCTACTGACGACGATCACCCCTATGGTGAACCCTTAGTTTGGCCAGTTGACGTTCCATATCAAGCAGCACTACTAGAAAAAAGGCCTTTTACGACGCGCAAAACACGACGCTCTCTGATTTATGTTACGCATTAGAGAGCGACATTAAAAAAGTGTCATCTCTTCAAAAAATTTAAGGATTTAGGTCGCGCATTACTGAGTGCCCTTAAATTAGTGTCTCATGTAAAAATATTAAAAACACGGAGGGCACCTATAATAAAACGGGCGTCCTCTACAAATTTCGCTTTATAATTTTAATAAACGCGCGTTCTGGGACTCCTTGATAGGTAAGGGGGGAAACTAAATCCCCCAAAATTTTGAACACCCGCTTCCTCTTCCTCTCTACTCTCTACACCCGCCAAAATCGACTTCATTCTCTCCCTTCTTTCTCTCTGCAAACCCCTTCCTCTCCGATCGACTTTCACTTCCTTCTATGTGCAAACCCTAATCAAACATAACACATTTGAAATAGTAATATCTTCTTTCACAAAATAGAAGATTGATCGAAGAATGATTTTCTTTTGATGAATCGGACATCACCAACAACAATAGCTTCCATCACAATTTGTGTTTGCTTTCAGACTCCACCGTTACAACATCGCACCACAACACCAGCCCTGAGCCACCACCACACTGCCTTCGCAACAGCCCAGAACCACCACTATACCACCACTGTTGCCTATTTCATCTGCGTAGTAGGCCTATTTCAAAGGTAATTCTTCCTTTTTCAACCATAGTTACCTGTTTCATGTCCTACTGGTCCTTCTTTTTGGACGATTTTTTGTGCCTTTTTACCCTCTCTCATATATTTTCATGGAATTGTTAATATTTTATGATATAAGTACCTGATTTTTTTATGCACACTAGGTGTTTGACTAAATGTTTGAACCAAAAGGGGATTGTCCAAAGATTAATGAACAAGGTACAAAGCAACCTGCCACAGTGACAACCTCACAGGTAAATAAAAATTTATGTATTCCTATTAGATTCAATTTACTATTATTATACATACACATGAGTAGTAATCAGCCAATTGTGTTTTGATAATGATAAAAAAATCAATTTAGTGTTTAGGAGTTGGAATTTAATTTATGTAATATGAATTGAATCTCATTTACTTACAATTTCTAAACTGATTTGATTCCCTTTACTATCTCAATATGAGAATCCAGCAATACGGTCACAACTATGATCTGTTATTGTAGAGTTGCTAACTAAAACCTGTGTCCAAACTCTAGAAGGTCACACACACAATGTTTCTGATGTATGTTTCCATCCCGAGCTTCCAATAATAATGACAGGTTCAGAAGATGGTACTGTCCGTATATGGCATTCAACCACTTACAGGTGAGCTCTTGTTTTTTTACCTTTAAGGGTGTGTTTGTTTTGTAGATTCTAAAAGAATTGGAATGCTAGATTCCATTCCATGGTGTGTTTGGTTTCCAAATGGATGGAATTCAATTTTTGTTGGATTCCTTCAAATTCCATGTTTGATGGATGGAAGGAATTCAATTTCTTTCTTCATTTCCTATCAAAAGACCAAAATACCCTCGTTATACATATGTTAAAAATGTAAACTTTTTGACTTTATGCCACTCTTTTTTTTTTATTCAGACTTGAAAACACCTTGAACTATGGAATTGAAAGGGTTTGGGCTGTTGGATACATGAAAGGTTCACGTCGGTAAGTTTGTATAGCACTTTTTGTTTTTTGTTTTGTGGGTCTTGAATCTTGATGCTTCTTCATTCATCTGGATTTATTTTAATTACTGTTTTTACAGGATTGTTATTGGCTATGATGAAGGAACCATAATGGTGAAAATTGGACGTGAAGAGCCTGTAGCCAGCATGGACAATAGTGGAAAAATTATATGGGCTAAACATAATGAAATTCAAACTATTAACATCAAGAGTGTGGGAGCTGATCATGAGGTTTGGACTTTAAAGCCCATATACATGTTATGTTATGTTAAAATTGAAATGGGAAAAAAATCTATTTTTTATTCAGGTTTCTGATGGAGAGAGGCTGCCTTTAGCAGTTAAAGAACTGGGAACATGTGATCTTTATCCACAAGTGAGTTATGCTTGTTCCTACCTTCCTTTAAACTGAAAATAGTCAACCATATGGACTTTGACTTTTCTATTTTTCCACAGAGCTTGAAGCACAACCCAAATAGGAGGTATGTTGTTGTCTGTGGTGATGGTGAATACATCATATACACAGCTTTGGCATGAAGTACTGGTTGGTAAAAAATCCGTGGGGTGCTAGAAAGTATCACCCGAAAAACGATGGGCCAAAGGTAATATCTGTTGTTATATTGACTATTTTGCCCTTATTGTTTTTTATGGATCTGATTTATTTTTTTTACAATTACAGGTTTCGTTTTTTAGTGATGATGAAGAGACTACCAGCACACCAAAAGCAGATGCTCTTTTTATTCCAAGGGAAAATCCAAGAGCTCTGGTTATTCGCCCTCTTAAACAATGGCCTGGCAAATCATCTACTGAAAAATTAAAAAACGCATCCTCTCCAGCACAAACAAATGGTAAACTAATTTTCTGCTGCTACCTTAAAAATAAAAATAATCATTTTTTATCTCATTTTTTTTATTTGAATTCAGGTGATTACACTGGGTTTGCTTCTTCCCCTCCTTTAAATGGTCGCTCTATGGAAAATGGTAACAGTAAGATCATTTCTTTTACTGCAATTTGAATATTTGGAACTCAATTCCATACTAATATCAAAATCTTTGATTACAGGAAACCATTCTGAAAACGGAACCCTAAAGGAACAAACACCAATCAAAACCCCCCAAAAACAAAACGGAGGATGTGATGGTGGCGAGATGGAAGATGGCTTTGAGTTTATCGTTAAAAACAAAGGCATCAACACCGAGGTGGCTTACCCATATCAGGCAACAGATGGAACCTGCAACACCAAGGAAGAAGCTGTCCATGCTGCCACCATTACTGGGTATGAAAAAGTGTCGTCCAACAGTGAATCCGCATTGTTACAGGCAGTCGCTAATCAACCCGTATCAGTTGCCATTGATGCCAGTGGCATGGGTTTCCAGTTCTATTCAGGTGGCGTGTTTACTGGGGATTTTGGAACTGATCTTGACCATGGTGTTACAAGCTTGTTGAATCAAATGGAGTTATATGTGGTTGTGTATATACTTGCAATCTTAGGCTTGGATAGTCTACAAGGAATCATGCTGGATCAAGGCAGCTGTATTGATACCTGTTGTACTTTTTGCAGGAAGGTAATTAAACTTTATTATTATTATTATTATTACTATTAATTACAAGTGTAACATGTTTTAAGTAAATTTTCATTCCTTCTACAGCCCTATTACAAATGATACGTGGCTCTGCAGTTCTTTAAGTTGTCACCAGAAGAATCATCAAAGGATTCAGTATATCTTTTGAGGGACATGTCCAATAACGATAACAAAAACTAAAATCAAGTAAAAATGTTTGCTAAAATGCTTGTAATTTTATTATATATTTGGCTTATATAGGGATGCCATGGGATACAAAAGGGGACATTTTGTTTTAATTGCAAAAATAATCATTTCTGCACTAGGCTACTTGATGCTGGGAACTTTTATTTATGTGCTTATCGTTGACGGATCTACATTCAATGCCAATGTATTATCAAGGTACCATTTAAAATTTCCCTTTTATTTAATTTATGTAAAAAAGTGTAATAGTAAATGCTCATACATAGTTGTAAATGCTCACAGGTGCATGATAGCAACAATAACCGATTTCTATTTTTGTATTGTCATTGTAGCAGTAAGTCTTTGTTTATTATATACTTTCCAACTATAGTGAAAAGGAGATTTTTCGACTTTTATTATAACAATAATGTTTGATTGCTTCTTTTGATCAGGTGTGGATTGCATATAAGGAATCAAGGTGGATAAGTGCTTTCTTTTGGATACTTTCACTTCTATCTTTTTGGAGGGTAAGCATATATAGAAACTAGCTCACTTTCCTTTTTTCACTCTCTTAAGTATATAACTATATATGGGATGCTGTTTGGATTTACAACTGAAGGAATCATGGTATATTTCCAGGACCCTGAAATCATTTACATTGTCTTATTTTCTCAAAATATTAATTGTTTATGTTGCTTCCAAATACAAGGTATGAAAAGCTGCAACGGTGGGATGATGCCCTTAAAGCATACACTGCAAAATCTGCTCAAGCAACAAGTCAACGTCTTATCTTCGATGCTACACTAGGTATTATTCAAATATACCATGCCATGGTGTTATAGTATTTATATTATTATCATTTCAAGGTAATTAATTAAAATATTTGTTCATTCTTATGACGAATGAGGAGTCAGTGACAGATGGGTATATATTATATAATCAAAACACTATAATTATAAATATTTTTTTTTACTATAAATAAATTATTTGAGTTAAAATGGCATGAATGATTTTAGGTAAATGGGGATGGTAATTCTGAAAATGGCTCCCATATATGTGAACAATATCCATTTTCAGTAAATAAGAAGGTTGTTATTTTTATTTATTTCACTTTTGTTTTCTATGTGAAGATATACTGACAAAAAATACATTACGTGACATGATATGTTGGTTGAGTAGCTTTACGTATTCTAATGGGTGGTGTTAGATGGAATTATGATGATATACTCTCTAGTTTATATGATCAAAGATTGTCATTGTGAATATCATTGTTGATAGCTTTACAGATAATATTTACCATTTGTATGCGGGTATTCTTGTCATTGTGTTTGTCATTGTTGATATTAGGTAATTCATATTGTAGTGTATTTATTCCAAATCCCAAATTCTTTGGATGGAGAAAAGGGTAATTTTGTCTTTTACAACTAACATTCCAAGTTTGATTCTTCTAATAATTGTATTAACATATTAATTTTTTGACTTTTATTTGATCAGGTCACAAGAATTATCGGAGCAGGGGTTCAATATTAGTCTTAAAGAAGTATGAAAGGCAAGATTCAACTCTACTTAGTTGGAATTTGATGTTTATCATCTTTGTGTATATCTTTTTAGTTTGTATAGCATTACATTGCATAAGGTGTCCCTTAATATCAATTTAGTATTATGTTATATAGTTAGAAAAAACCTCTTAATAACAATGTACAATTAGATCCCCTTAATATAAATGTATTACAATTTTTTGACATGATGTTTTTGGTATATATTTGTTTACATATGGAACGATTATTTGTATGACATTAAATTTATGCAATAGATTCTATTTTTGTATATGATATTTTATTATCTATTATCTATTATTAAACATTAAATACAAATTTAATTTGAAAATAAGCAAATCTATAAATAATACTTTTTAAAACATTTAAAATTATGATACGCAAAAATGTGTGTCATCTTCATTTATGACATGGCCTTTCTTGACAGGGGCTTCCATGATACGCATTGCGTGTCATAAACACGCGCGTCATAAGGTTACGACACGCAAATGCGTGTCGTCTTCCTTTATGACAGGGCCTTCCTTGATACGCATTGCGTGTCATAACCGCGCGTCGTAAATGCGCGTCATAAATGCGCGTCGTAAATGCGCGTCGTCTATAGACGACGCGCAAAAGCGCGTCGTTTCTCTTTATGACAGGGCCTTCCTTGACACGCATTTGCGCGTGGTCTGAGCGTTTTACGACGCGCAATGAGCGTCGTAAAAGGCCTTTTTTCTAGTAGTGCAGGTATCTTTCGTACACCCTCTGGCGTACTCGGAGCTCTATGACTTTGGCTCGAGTTTTAGCCAAGGCTTGCAGCAGGGTCTCATGGTCCCTCTCAGATCTCTCAGGTGTGTGTTCAAGGTGATTGGTGCGGATGGTATGCATTTTTGCATTGGCATTAACCTCTTCGATATGATGGAGAGTCGTCTTGCCCTGAATTTCGTTTCGGGCAACTCTACGGATCAGGATTGGTAGAACTATGTCTGCTAAGCTCCCTTCGTTTACGTTGTAGAAGTTTCGATCTCCATTAAACGACATAGGTTGATCTTGCTCTTCGCTCCATGTTTCCAAGCATTCGACCCAAGGAGGCGTCGGGCCATGAAAAGCTGGACGAGGATTAGGATTTGGAATGGGAGCTACCGGGGGTAGGTTCTCAACCTCGGGTTCGAAGTTATCATCATCCGAAAGGTCTTCAGCATGGTGATCATTATCGGGTTCTTCTCCAAACCATCCAGCATTGCCTTCGTTCAGGAGGTACGGGTTGCCGTGGGGATGGAGTCCAGCCATGTTATCCATGCGAGAATCGGGGTAAGAAAATAATTATTAGACGAAATATCTAGATAATTATTAGATGATCTTTATTAGTTATGTCAATACTTGTGTAGTGTTACCAGTTGTATGAAATCAAGGCAGGATAGTCCTTCGAATAGGTGACACTAACTCCAAATCCACAATCCAACGAGAACAGGAAGTAAAGCAAAGGTCACGGATTTTGAGTCTATAACACCTAAATTTCATAATACCTTAGTGTATCCACTTAACAACTATTGACCTACTTGATAGAGACCTATTTAATTCTCATGTAAGTACTCATAGTAACACAAAATACCCATAGTATTTTAAACTCATGTTGTGTTCTAATGTTCTCATTGTGGTAGTGTTGGTAACTTTTTAGACTTGTCGCCATATCACAACCATTTTTGGGCATGTGTTAATCACTCCTCGGACCAGAATAGTTGATCAGGCTATGCCACTCCCAAGACTGACCATACATCCCCGAGCTTACATGTGATATTCAACAATTGTAATACTTTTGTTCTTGTCATTGTGACACGTATTTTAGTATGAACGCATGTATGTATACTTAGTTAAATATTTTAAAATCAAAGACTTTTAGTCTCAAATGTGTCTATAGTTTGTATATCTTATGTGGTTTGATATACTTAATTCACTATAAACCGTGCTCTGATACCAATCTGTCACACCCCCAAACCAAGGATGGCGGAAACGTCTGGGGGTGGAGGACTTCATGTATAGTATCATAATAACAATGGCAATAGTGATGAAAGTAAACACAACCAACATATATATATATATATATATATATATATATATATATATAACTGAAAGATTTACATCATTGTATGAATTACATGCTTCCAAATCAGTTACAATATGTTGAAAAAATATGAAATGTTTGACGCCTTAACGTCCCATCCTCAAAATGCACTTGGTTACCTGTTTAGTGATTTCCTTTTCCTGAGAATACAAGTTGTTCGAAAAATTGTCAACACGAAGGTTGGTGAGTTCATAAGATTTTGTATACAATTATGAAAACCTTTTCTTGTAAATGTAATGTTTGTTCCAGAAAAAAAAATCCGATATTTTCCTTAAAATGTGTAATGTAGTCTTATATCCAAACACCGAAATGTATAGGTAACCTTTCTTACTTATATAAAATAATGTAAGTTTAAATTGGCATAAACGCGTTTGATTTTAATGAAATTCCCGTAAATTCCTATGTTTGTTAATACTTTCTGTGAGTTATTATAACCATGCTATAACCTAGTTGGCCTGAAACAACGTTCTTCAAGCGTCGGAAATGTTATGACATTTGTCATCACCTCAGACCTGTCGGTCTAGCTGTTGCATGCAGCTCAGGTGTGCGTTTGTCAAACCCAATATAGATCTGTATACAACTATCACGCTCTCCCTCCAGGAGACTCTGGTTACAATACATAACTTATTTGTAAAGTGAAGCGAATGTCTCACAAAGTCATTAACGCAATACGTGTGGTGTAATGAAATCCTCTTTGTATAAATGTACCCTTTTGAAATGTATGCATTATGTAATGTATCATAAACTATACCTATTATATTTTATCAAAACAAGGGTAGTAGTAGTAATGTACATAAACTATACTTAACATAGTTTATTCAAACGTTTGTATGTAATGGATGTACTTTGGTTATAACAAATTGTTATTTCTATGCTTTATCTAGCAAAATCCATTTGTTAACTGATGTATATCTATATACTAAGACAAAAATGTCATATATTGCAATAACATATAATCACATAAAGATATACACCTTGCTCAACATGTTACAAGGTGAAATGAAATTGATAGCATTTTTCTGTTGATAACATTTTCTATCACTGTTCTTAGAAAATTTGTAGAAAAATCATCAAAGGTCCAAATTAGAATCCGTAAATTCCAAGAGTTTGGAAAATGAGTCTAGTTTGTTTATAAGTTTTTCCATGATTTTTGGTGATCTCCTACAAGAGTGAAAAAGTCCATTATCACAGACCGGTCCGGATTGGTTCTTGAAATGATAGACAGTTTTGTAAAAATCACCATAATTTGTAGAAAAATCATATGGAGATGTGCAAGTATTCATTTTTAATCTAAGAACTTGAACTATTTGCACCTACAACAGTTTTGAAAACTAAAATGTTTAAGTTGTCCAAAACAGTCTGTGAATGGAGTCCAACTTTTCTGATGAAATCTATTAGAAGAAATTTAGTTGTGTTCTTGATGAGTTAACTTGTATTCTCCGCCTTAAAACTTAAGAAAACATGAAAATGTTGGGGTATGAACTCACCTTAAGTGATTTCAGTGGGTGAATGTTGAAGAAGAGAAGTGTTCAACTCAAGAACACTTGAAGGATTACTTTGAAGATTCAAGAATCTAACACAATAATGATGGAGTTTGTGTAAACAATCAATGATTTGAGTAGAATGAAGTGTAATTATCACAAGGAGGATGAATTATACTTACCAAGTGAAGGATAAAAGCTGGAAAATGCCTTGGAAATCTCGAATTTGTGTGAGGGAGTTAGAGAGAAAAGAGGTGTTTGATCTTTAGTGAAATGAGAGCAAGTGAGTGAGATTGAGGAGGGAGGATGAGTGACCAGCTCTAAGAATGTGGGAATGGCTGAAAATTGAGTGGGAAGGTACAAGGAAGTGACAAGGTATGGTGGGGAGGTGTGTGGGTTAGTCATGGAGTGTGTATGGGAGGTTGCTTGTGTCATAAACTAAAAAAAAAGTCAACACTCCACCTCTTGCACTTCCCCCACTCTTCTTGGATAAGTTTTATCCCCAAAACATGATTAATTAATAAAAATGGGGCCTTATATGCTAAAATAAGGTTTTGGGTGAAAAGCTCGCGTTAAAATGATGAACAACAGGCTTAAAACGAAGTCGCAGTTGAAAACCGGGAAGAATGAGTCTTCCTGTGAAGCCTTTTGGAAATGGCCCTAGAGGCTTCGGACTTCAGATCCTAAAGCTTCGGGCTTCGGATCTGAGGTTTGATGCTTCGGATTCGAATTCTGGGCTTCGTGCTTCGGATCTTCGGGTCTGAGGCTAGGCTTCAGATTCTTTGGGTCTGAGCTTTGTGCTTCAGATCTGAGGCTTCGTGCTTCGGATCCTGAAGCCTATTTTTCTCGTTTTACCCCGTTTCAAGTTGTTTTTGACCCGGTTAAGGGTCGGGATGACCCAAATGATTACAAAAAGTTACGGGAGCTTCTGAGAGAGAGTTGGGAGAGATTTTAGATAGAGAGAGATAGAGTAAAAGTGGTCGAGAGAGGTTTCGTTTGTGGCATTTTGAGTGTCCGGCTTCGCAACATAAGGTCCGTAAACCCCGTTAAGCCGTGTTTTAGCGTCCTACACACTCTCGATGAGTGTGTAATAGTGTTTTATCGCTTTGTTCATCGTTTAGCACTATCAAGGCTAAAAAATATTAAACACACTGATTTTCCAAATGATGTTTTCTCATTAATATAGCGAGTTATACAGTAATCATATAATGTAAACCCTAACATGCAAGGGTTGATCGAGTCGATCGGTTTGACTGGTTGACTTTGACTTGACTCGAAATTGATTATTGTCACATTTTGTAATTAAAAAATAAAAAGGAAAAATAAGGAAAACATAAAGCAAGGGTAAATTGGTCCTTTTTTATACTTAACATCTTATTGTTAACGGTGTTAACCAAAAGGGACCTTCATTGTAATTGTTTGAAACCACGGGGACACAACCTATCAACTTTTCAAAGGTTAGACCAAACCTGCGATTTTGACCAAACCACATGGACCATTTCTGTAATTTGGTTGTTCAAAAAGAAATTTAATGTGATTAACTGTATTTGGTTGTCCAAAAAGAAATTTAATGCAGATGGATCTCTAGCTCGGTATAAGGCTCGTTTGGTTGGCAACGGTCGCAGTCAACGCCCCGGCATTGACTATGATGAGACCTTTAGTTTGGTTGTCAAGTTGGCTACTATTAGGACTGTTCTTAGCCTGACTATTTCACACCATTGGCCAGTTCATCAATTAGATGTCAAGAATGCCTTCCTTCATGGTCATCTTCAAGAGACTGTCTACATGCATCAACCTCCGAGGTTTCGTGACACGTCACATCCCGATCATATCTATTTACATAAAAATTCACTCTATAGACTTAAACAGGCACCGTGGGCTTGGTATCACCACTTTGCTCAGTTCATCACATGCCACGGTTTTTCTAATAGTCACTCTAATTCTTCTTTATTTGTTTATTGATAGGGTGATCAGCTTACATATCTTCAATTATATCTCGATGATATTATCTTGAAAGCCTCCTCTACGGGTCTCCTCTAACATATCATTACTACTTTATGCTCAGAGTTTGCCATGTCAGATTTGGGTTCTCTGAATTATTTTTTAGGCATTTCCTTCTCATGAGACCGTCAAAGAATGTTTTTATCTCAACAAAAATATACTACTGAGATTCTAGAGCTTGCTTACATGCTTAATTACAAGTCACCCCATGCTCCTGCAGATACATCCGCTAAACTTGATGGTACTATCCCACCAGTTGCTGATCTGACACACTACCACAGTATCGCAAGAACACTTCAATATTTGACCTTCACTCGCCCTGACATTACTTATGCAGTTCATCAAGTGTGTTTGTTTATGCATGATCCCCGAGAACCTCACTTCTCAGCTCTTAAATGTAGGGCTGTCAAATATGTATCACGGAGAACCAACCAACATGTCACCAACCGAACCAAGAAAGTTGGTTACCAATATATTCGGTAGCCAATATATATTCGGTAGCCAATATGTTTGGTTGGTAGTACCGCACCAATTCAGTCAACTCACTACGGTAATAGTATTAAATTTTAATTACCACGGTTTACCGTACCAACCAATTCATATATATATATATATATATATATATATATATATATATATATATATATATATATATATATATATATATATATGTAGTTATTACCACATTAGATTAAAAGCCTGAAAAGTTACTTATTAAAATTTTTTAGTAACTAGAATACATAATTTACTAATTTATATTACTAGACGAGAAAAATGTCCCATATCCTTAGTAGTATTTAACTATTACAATTGAAAATTAAAACAAAGTTGGTAATATACCATTACCAATTTGTACCAACCAAACTTGTTGATAGCCAAACAAGTTGGTAGTGATTATAGTTGGTACGGTACTGGTAGCAAAAAATTTATACCAACTATAGTTGGTACGGTACACGGTTTGAGTAAAAATCAACTGGTACCGTACCATGTTCAGCCCTACTTAAATGCATTCTAAGGTACATTCGGGGCACTCTTGATCATGGTTTACAGTTATATGCATCTCTTTCTCGAGGTTTGGTTTCCTATTCTGATGTTGATTTGGTCGGTTGCCCCACAACTAGAAGATCCACATCTAAATAATGCGTTTTTCTTGGACTTAATCTTCTCTCTTGGTCGTCTAAGAGACAAGGTATGACTTATCGGTCTAGTGTCGAAGCTGAGTACAGAGGTGTTGCTAATGCGGTTGCTGAGACTAACTGGCTTCGTAATCTCTTACATGAACTTTTATATCCTCCTCTCTCTGCCACTCTTGTTTACTGTGATAATGTGAGTGTTGTCTATCTCTCTTCGAATCTTGTTCAACATCAACGTACAACACACATTGAGATAGAAATTTATTTTGTTCGAAACAAAGTTGCTTTGGGACAGGTCCGTGTCCTTCATGTGCCTTCCTCCTATCAGTATGCATATAATTTCACCAAAGGGTTTTCATCCCAGTTATTTCTTGACTTCAGGAACGTCTGCTCAAGAACTCCCATTCCGACTGCGGGGGGTTGTTAGACATATAATCTTCTACTTATTGTATTTGTTTTAATCTTTGTGTGGCCCATTGTATTTAGCCCACAATGTTTTAGCATAGCCCAATTCTTGTATCATGTATATATTTGGTGATGGAATACAATTATCGTTCATGGGAAAATATGGTGCCTAAGAAAAAGAACAATGCCAACCACTAGAAACAGTCAATTCCTTCTCCCTTTAATGAATTTTGAAAGGAAAAGAAGCAAACAATGCAAAATAAGAATTTGAATGTTTTAAATTTAAATTTAAAATGAATGAAATCTTAGTTAGCTCTCTAATACAAACAATCATTGCTATAATGATTCTCCTTAACATGGTGCTGAAATATCATGTTAGAACCTAAAATTTCGACTGAATTTGATCAATGATGTTAACATCCACTTGAAAAGCCTTTGCCAGAAGATCATCTGGAATATCAGGTTTTGCTCCAAATACAACATTTCCAACTGTATTAACACCTGGGTTTTGGCTACTTAGACCTGCAATCCCAATAGCATTGCCATTTCCAACATTCCTTTGAAAGTGAACAAGACCTTGTGGGAAAACAAAAACATCACCCTTCTGAAGTACTTTGGTTATTAAACGGTTTTCAGGATTGGATGTGATGAACCCAACTTGGATGGTGCCTTCAAGAATAGTCAAGATTTCAGTTGCCCGAGGATGGATGTGAGGGGGATTAACACCCCATGGAGCAAAGTCTATACGTGCCATTGAGATACCAAGAGTGTTGAGACCTGGTAGTTGGGCAACAGTCACTAGAGTCCCTTTAGATCCCATGGCATTTGAGGTGTTTCCCATTAAGTGTAGTCCACTAACGAAGAAATCGTCCGCCTGTACAAGCTTCGGATCTTTGCAAGCGAAACCATTCACTAGCACTGTGAAAGATGCAAATTTATTAAACCGGTTAAATGCAAGAAATATCAATTAACCTTCATTTATTTTATTTTTATAGCATCCTACTTTTATTGATCCCATTACACGATTACATCATTGTAGGATAAGAACCTATCCATTTTTTACAATATGGTGCTCAAATATAATGCAAATTTTACTGCTATAATATCAAATTAACTAAAAATACAATGTTATACTTTAGAAGATTTTGTAAAATATAATGCCTTTACAAGAAAACAATTGAAAGTGAAATAAGGTAATAAATATAAAGAGTAAGTTACAAACTTGGTCCCTGTGCTTTACTCAAAATCACAAGTTTGGTCCCATTTTCAATTCATTTAGTCCACGTTCTTTAATCAAGATCGCAATCTTCCAATGTTATTTCCTTTAAGACTTGCATTTTATTTCCAGAAGAACTAAATTCACAACGAAAGCAAACATCAAGAAGATTTTAAAATTTTGGACCATATATAGGGTTTTCAGTAAATCACAGGGATCACATCTGTAACATACTCAAAAATAATGAAAGTACGATGTTACAACAACGACATAAATGAATGAAGTTCATTGCTAATTCTTGCCTTTTCCCTTTTTTTTTTAAACTGTAAGTTGAAAATCTTTGCAAGCTTTCTAATCTTTGCTCTCTAACCTTTTGTTTGCTACAAATTAAAACGAATTGTAATATTACTAACCTGGGCCATTAAAGTCTGCAACACAAAAATCTTGAAGAGGGCTGCTGTCGGATGCCAAGGCAATAGAACAAGTTAGCATGATAAGCCCTAGAAAGAGAATTTGAGAAGCCATTTTCAGGTGGTTGTTATATGAGTCTGGTCTTGATTGCTTTTATAGCATGATAGTGGGAATAGTTTTGCCGACCCACCACCAAAGCACCAACAAAGTTTGATATCAAAAATAATCAAATATAACATTGTTTACAGGTAAATAACTATGTACATGATTCCGAGTGGATTTGGTCAAAGAAACTGCAATACTTTGTAAAATATCTAGATTGTTTGACTTTTTCTCATGGGATTGTTTTTAATGGAGAATCTGTCTCAAGGACTTATCGGTGAGATGTGAAAAACAAAGTTGGTCACTAGAAAGGTAACCCATTTGTAAATACTTATTTGCAAAAAGGAAAGTTTTACTTTTAAATCGGTTAATGAATCAAGTATAAGGGCATCCATATAATGGATTGCTACATAGCATTTAATTTTCATGTAAATTTGTTATTTAACTAGATGTAGCTTCTCAGTTCTCACACGGAGCTCTTTAAAATTTGCGTATGTGCAATATATAAAATACTATAATTTACAATTATGATTATGTTTAATTATACATAACAGTACATCTCTAGCAATGTGTAATAAATATGAAAAAACGATTTTTTATATGTTCTTACAATTTACTTGCATGAAAACAAATATTTACAAAAAAAATAATTTGTAAAAACGGAAAAAAATATGTAAAAAGGTAATTTTATAAAAAAAAAAAAAAAGTAACAATTTTAAAAATATATATATTAGTAAAAAGAAAGTTGTAAAAAATGGGAAAAAAAACTATTAAAAATAAATCTTAAATTAACTAAGTCTCCAAAAACATCTAAAACAAAGTTGAAAATAAAAAGGGGGGAAAGTTGGTTAAAATGATTTGGAACAAATTCATAAAAGAATATTAAAATTTAGGTCAATATCGCAAAATGGGAAATGTTAAAAGGGGTGGATTTAAAAAATAGAGACATGTTGTAGAAAAAGATTGGATCGAATTTGACTAAACATTAACGGTTCGTTTAGGTACGGCAAACTTGCTTCTCGGTCCGGCAGGTAGGTGAGATTTGACCCGCAAGCTCTTGCATATAGGACCCTAAACGGTCAAAATGAACACAAGAGTTTTTTCATTTTATTTGTTTAACTTAGCTAAACAAAAAATCGAACACAAATTGATAAATAAATGTATTTTTATGTTAATGTTCGTTCATTTAACAATTTACTTTAACAATTTACCTTGAACATGAATAAACTTTAACAAACCAACATATATGAAATTAAACGAACAACATAAATTATAAAATGCTCTACAAAATCCAAGTATAGCTATTTATTATTTGTAATGTTCTAGTTTCTTACTATTTTTTAATGTTGTCATGCTAAAAAAACATTCAAAAACATAAATGAACAAATAAGACCATCGTTAATTTGTTTGTTTAACTAAAAGAATGAGAATTTCTATTCATGCTCGTTCATTTATTAAATAAATGAACATAAATGAACTTATCGTCGAATGTTAGGTTCGTTTACAGCCCTACTTTCATATAACACAAAAAATTAATAAAGTTACTATACATCTGTTGCAAATTGTTATTATTGGAATTGTTTTGGACAACCGTTTACATAAAATTATTAAGTGCCTCTTAGTTTTTACATCCGACATTTTAATGGGTATTCAACTTCAAATACATTATATGTCACTTTGACATATCATTATTCATTGTATGTCATGTATTAGTATTTAATTGTATAAAGTTTAATGAGTTTTTATATTAACATTTCAATTATAATACAATATTTCGATTTAATTTCGTCAATTCATTGAACTCTATAAAATTCAAGAAATTATCTTTTTTTAAATGTATATTACATTGTTTTAATCATCTTCCAATTCAATAGTTCATCGAGCATTCAAATCCATGGTATGCCATCTTGACATACCACTACCGTTAGGTTTTTCCCATGATGTGAGTCTAATGGTTGAGATATAAAATTCATGGTGGAGGTTCATAATTTAAATAATGACATCGCCAAAATATTAATAGTGTTATATGGGAGCTGATTTTGCCAATGAGGCTATGAGGCTTTTTATCGATCCACTGAAAATTTAAAATATAGACAATAATGCCCCTCATTGTAACTTAGAGAGAAATCCCATTTGTTTCCAAATGGACACGCCCCCTCCTCTGTTCTTCCTTCTTCAAATTTTGCCATTAAATAGGTTATCACGATCATAAAAAATCAATGGAAGAATCAGTGCATTGTCGATCTGCGATGGTGGTGGACTCATTTTCAGGGAATATGTTTATGTTCCTGATCCGTTCATCAAACACGATTTGCAAATCAATTGTATGTGTTTGATTTTTAGAGACCGTGAAAGCAACTTTCGGTGTTGGTAGTTGGGTCGGAGTGCAGATCGACAGACGATTTTATTTTTCCGGTGATAGTGGACATTTTGATCGGGATATTATCCCATTCTAAGGATTGTGGGTTTGAGGCTCATCTCCATTAAGTTTTAGTAGTATTTTATATTCCTCTGTTATCTTTTTAGTTGGAATTTTTTTTGAGCTTTCAAAACATAGAAGAATCATTAGCCTCAACCTTCATCTGCCAATTAAAAGAGAAGCTACATTTGGAAACTCCAAACGAAGCATGGCTGCTTCTTCATCCCGATTCCCAACACATCTTCAAGAGCTGGAATGATATGCATCTGTAGCACCTGGTTCTTGGTACGTTTTATTTTTATTTTTATCTAAGTGTTTTGCATTTTGGCCTAGGACCCGGCGAGTTGAAGGACCAACTCGCCGAGTAGAAGCTGGACGGGACGCGGGATTTAAGTGATGGACTCGCGCGAGTAGGCCCTGAGTGGACAAAAACCCTAATATAAGGGTTTTCACCCTATTTAATCATCTCTTTCAACCACCACTCGTCCCTATTGCTCCCAGGAACCCTCCATAGAAAACCCTAAGCATTTTGGTGCAAGATCTAAAGCTTTTGAGTGATTTTTGTGGGTTTTGACCTTAAGGAAGAAGGAAGAGCATAGAAGGATCAAGAGGGGACTGAAGGATTCAAGTTTGGTTCATCATTTGCAGCCTTTGAAAGGTATAAAGTATGTACCTTGCTTGCTTGTTTATTAGATCCCTATTGGGGGAAGATTTAGGGCTTTTTAAGCCATATGAAGTAACCAACCATGATTGCAATCATGGTTGGGGGTCAAGACTTCAAATCTAAGTCTTGGGAGGAGTCACAAGGTAGATTTGGGTTGCTTTTTCACTCAAGGAAGGCTTCATGCAACATTAGAACCATTTTAGAGCATTTTTGGCTCAAAAGTCCCATGCATGCACGTAAAGTTCGTAACTTTACACGCTACATCGAGCTTAGGGGCTTGGGTCTATCTTTTGGTCAAAGGTTGTACATCAGAAATCGAGGATTTAGAGTGTGGACGTTATCGACTCGGCGAGTCCATTCTTAGGACTCGACGAGTCCAAGGCATAAAGTCCCATATCTGTTGAGGGTCAAAAGAACTCAGTTGGGTGTTAGAAGGGTTGTAGCAGGTCAGAAGGAGCGACCCAATGCATTGGACTTAGTCTTAGACCTGGAGCTCATGGGACTCGACGAGTGCTAGAACAGACTCGGTGAGTCCAAGGCAATCTCCTTATGGTTGAGTTGAACTCGACGAGTTGTTCATACAACTCGGCGATTCGGATGAAGGATCATTCGATGTTCATATAGAAGAGGAACTCGTCGAGTCGTGGATAAGGACGTGTAAAGGGTTAGGGACTCGACAAGTTGACGGCTTAACTCGGTGAGTCGGGTCAACTTGAAGTTGAATTTGACTTGGACTTGATTGGGGGTAAAATAGTCATTTTACCCTAAGAGTAGATATCAGTTTCTGACTGGGTGTTTTTGTGGGGACTGTAGCCGGAGGATTTTCGGAGCAGCAGCAGACAAAGATTTCCCACACAGATTATCAGCAAGAGTTGTATCTTAGATGATTGTCTTTGTGATATCATCTAGGTTTGCTACTAACTGATATGTTATATGTTGGCATGATATGTTATGTGTGATAGTAGTAGAGTTCGGCTGTTAGGACCGAAGGGTAGGTCAGGCACCCTAGATATGTCTGACAATATGTGATGATATGTTTATATACTGGCATGATATGTTATATGTGATAGTGGTAGTAGGAGGGGAATAGTCCCCAAGTTTCGGTTGTTAGGACCGAATGGTAGTTTAGACACCCTAGATATGTCTGATAGTATGTTTATGTTATGATATATGTGGTAGTAGCAATAGGTGGTGGAATAGTCCCCGAGGGTCGGTTGTTAGGACCGACGGGTAGGTCAGCACCGCAGAATGGCTTGACATGGGTAGGTCAGCACCCCAGAATGGCTTGACACGGGTAGGACGGCACCCCAGAATGGCCGCATGGGTAGTTCGGCACTCCAGAATGGTCGTACCGGGTAGGTCGGGCACCCCAGAATTGTCCGGCAGTATATATATGTTGTGTGATTGTATGGTATGTGGTACGATGGGGGAACTCACTAAGCTTCGTGCTTACAGTTTACAGTTTTGGTTTCAAGTACTTCTTCAGCGAAGGGGAAGGAGCTGGCACGGTAGTGACACATCATACACACGCATGTTGGTTTTCCGCACTAGAGTATCTTGGGATTGTACTCTGACATTATTCTTACTTTTGTGAATGGTTTTCAGACATGAGTTGTGGTTTTTATGAAAAGTTATGATTAGATGGTGTTTCCTTATAAATGTTTCTACAAGTCGATTAATTAAAAATGAAATTTTTGGACTTAAAAATTAGGTCGTTACAAGTTGGTATCAGAGCCCTGGTTTGAGGGATTCAGATACACCTTCGGGGGTGTCTGGACTTAAATCGAGGGATTAAAAGATTTTTACAAGCAAAATGGTTTCCTAAAAGCTAAGATAAAAGAGTTTTGAGAAAGAACAAAGTGGGTGATGTGCGCAACCGGGCAAGCTCAAGTAGGTATTCCCCAAAGTACCCATACAAGTTTATATTATGTTTATCAGTTTCAGTAGAACAACATGCTAGAATATGACTAAGGATCTAGGAATGATGCCTTATGTTCCTGCTTTATGTGCTTCAGCTTATGAGAATTGCATGCTAGTATTGAGTAGACAGTAATAGGATAGCCTGTTTAGGTTATGCCTGGTAGTATGAGCTCAGCATTGTATGCTGGTACAGTTTCTCACTATGAGAACAAATTTGCTTGAGTAGTTTTCCTGCGTCCGAATGCTGCTTGCTTTGTGCTTTTTGGGACTCTAAATGATGGGAGTTTGCCATTAGGTGAATACGTCACGTCACATGTGATCAAGGTTGAATAATCTCAGAGTGCTGGATTTGGCCCTATTGCGCAGCTCTCGTTTGAGTCTAACCGTTGTAGGGACGAGTCTTTTACTCGAAGGATTATCCGAGCCTCATTACATGTGATGGTATTCAGGTAATTGCTAATTAGCATTACAAGGAGGCCTTCAGCAGTTGTGGACCGGTTTGGGTGGAGTCAGAGATTTTCCTTAGGGTAAGCCTAGGATGAGAATAGCGGAGATCAGCAGGGGTAAAAGGGACTTGGTGGAGTCAAGGCAGTCCTTGAAGAAGGTACGGATAGATGTGGAAGGTAGTATGGGCTCATACTACTGAAAGCAGAGGATCTGTACCCGAATTGAGGAAGGCTGAGGCAAGACCAGGGAAATTGTAGTGGATGTGATCCCTCTTGATGTATCAGTATCACTAATGGTTGTCTCTATGTATTGCAAAATGGTGGTACTACGGCAGAGGCCAATAGTTGGTAGCTCAGGAGATGGATCGGGTTCGGGTTTAGGCTCCGAACCAGTGGATGAGAGGCTATGCGAGTTCATCGCGTCTGAGCTCACTAGAGGCATCCTTGATGCTACCCCGGTCATCTTTGGGTCGATCAAGGAAGGGATTGTCGAGCTGATGGAGGGTCGCCTTAGGGCGTTCAGGAGTGACATGGCGACCAGCCAGTCAGGATCCCACACACTGTCCTTTAAGGACTTCAGGGGCAGTGGTGCGCCAGATTTCCATGGGGCGAAGGACCCCATTGCTGCCAGACGATGGATTGCAGACATTGAGTCTGCACAGCTGACCAGCTTTTGCCCCAAGGGGTCGAATGTGAGATATGCAGCATGGTGTTTGAGAGACAGAGTTAGAGATTGGTGGGAGTCTGTTGGTGACTCATTGGGAGCCTTGGTTGTTGAGGTTATGACCTGGTCAGACTTTGTGACCAGATTCTGGGCAGAGTTCGCGTCAGCTGTAGAGCCTCAGCAGCTGGCGAGGGAGTTTTTAGACATGAGACAGACTACAGACACTGTGGCGGATATCAACGCCAAGTTCCGGGAGAGGGCATTGCTGGTGCCCCAGTATGCGGGAGATGAGGATATGAGGAGGACCCACTACCATGACATGCTGCGAGCCGACATTCGGGTGCATGCTAGTTTTTCAGGTTGCCCTACCCTAGATTCCATGATTGCCAGTTTTGGGAGAGGGAGATCGATCTGGAGCATGTCCGGAAGAGGAAAGTGGAGGAGGGGCAGACGACTGGGGCTTCGGGGAAGAAGCCCAAGGGATCAGATGGTAGGCCGAAAGGCCAGTCAGGACAGGGCTGCTGCAGAAGATACGGCAAGCCACATGAGGGGGCGTGTAGATTGGGATCGTTGGGCTACTACAAGTGTGGCAAGACGGGGCACTTCAGCAGGGATTGTACTGCCCCTGCACCGGTTATTCAGACGTCTGAGTTGACGTGTTTCCACTGCAACCAGAGGGGCCACAAGAAATCCAACTGCCCCCAGTTGATAGCAGCAGCGCCAATGAAGGCGCCAGCTCCAGCGACCCTCCGAATTACTGATGGCCAGCAGGGCAAAGCAGAGGCTCCAGTGGTGAGGAGCTGGGCATTCCAGTTGACTGCCGAGGAGGCACGCGCCGCACCCGATGTGGTGACGGGTATGACTTCTTATTTATGCTTTTATGATACGCTGCTGTGATTTTGATATGTTATGTATGTGCTCTGTTTAGGATCGTTCCATGTGAACGGTATCCCAGTTCAGGTATTGTTTGATTCGGGTGCTACTCGATCATTTGTCTCTCTTGCGCTTAGCAAGAAGTTTCCTGAGTCTTCGGGCATGTTGGATTGCCCTCTATAGGTCGAGATTGCGGACAACCGGTCAATGTGAGCATCTAACGTCTTCCCAGATTGTGTTTTGAGATTGTTCGAGGAGCATTACCTGGTAGACTTGGTTCCCATAGCTTTGTGAGGGAACAAGGTGATTATAGGCATGGATTGGTTGAGCCCCAATGGGGCAGTGATAGATTGCGCACAACAGTTGGTGCGAGTCAGGACCCTAGGACGGGGAGAGTTAGTGATTTAGGGCGAGAGGCCGCAGCGAGGGCCAGTTTTATGTTTGGCAGTGAGGGAAAGGAATTACCTTCAGCAGGGTTGCGTAGGATATGTCGCTTATGTCAAGGACACCTGGGAGGCGGGTAAGGCGACAGTGGGCGATGTGCCTGTGGTGCAAGAGTTTACGGACGTATTCCCCAAGGAGTTGCATGGGATACCTCCGGAGAGACAGGTGGAGTTCAGGATCGACCTAGTCACTGGTGCGGCTCCGATAGCCAAGGCACCGTATCGGTTGGCTTCTCCCGATATGCAAGAGTTGTCTACGCAGCTGTAGGAGCTGCTAGACAAAGGATTTATTAGACCGAGTAGTTCTCCCTGGGGAGCCTGGATTCTATTTGTGAAGAAGTAGGACGGGTCGCATCGGATGTGTATAGATTATCGGGAGCTGAACAAGGTAACAGTGAAGAACTGTTACCCATTCCCGAGGATTGACGACCTCTTTGACCAGCTACCGGGAGCATCTTGGTTCTCCAAGATTGATCTGCGTTCAGGATATCATCAGATGAGGGTTAAAGAGGAGGATGTACAGAAGATTGCGTTCCGGACACGCTATGGCCATTACAAGTTCGTGGTGATGCCCTTCGGGCACACCAATGCTCCTGCCGCGTTCATGGACCTCATGAACCACGTGTGTAGACCGATGTTAGACTGGTCTGTGATAGTGTTTATTGATGATATCTTGGTTTACTCCAAGACGCAGGAGGAGCATCTACGAGAGGTTCTGGAGACTTTGAGGAGGGAGAACTTGTATGTTAAGTTCTCTAAGTGTGACTTCTGGTTGCGCGAGGTGCAGTTCCTTCGGCACCTCGTCAACCAGAACGAGATTTCGGTGGACCCGGCCAAAGTGGAGGCCGTGATGAGATGGGAGGTTCCGAAGTCTCCATCTGAGATTCGGAGTTTCCTAGGATTAGTCGGCTACTATCGGAGGTTCATCCAGAATTTCTCCAAGATAGTCATACCCCTGACCAGGCTAACAAGGAAGGACGTGGTCTTTCGTTGGGGGCCTGAGCAGCAGGCCGCATTCGAGACACTGAGACAGAGATTGTGTAAGGCGCCAATCTTAGCCCTGCCAGAGGGCATGGAGGATTTTGATATGTGCTGCGATATGTCCATCTCGGGTTTGGGCACAGTACTGATGCAGAGAGGGCATGTCATCGCCTATGCATCGAGGCAGCTGAAGCCTCACGAGGCTAATTACCCGACGCATGATTTGGAGCTGGGGGCTGTTGTATTCACCCTCAAGATTTGGCGTCATTACCTCTATGGGGTTCGTTGTACCATCTACACGGACCACAAGAGTTTGAGGTACATCATGGATCAGCCGAATCTAAACATGAGGCAGCGTCGGTGGTTGGACGTGGTGAAGGATTACGATTGCGAGATCCTTTACCATCCGGGGAAGGCCAATGTGGTGGCCGACGCGCTTAGCCGCAAGGCAGCATCGATCAAGGATATTTGTCTGAGGATGACAG
Source organism: Lactuca sativa (assembly GCF_002870075.4). Lineage (NCBI taxonomy): Eukaryota > Viridiplantae > Streptophyta > Magnoliopsida > Asterales > Asteraceae > Lactuca > Lactuca sativa. The sequence continues at coordinate 185,183,673 of NC_056630.2, read as the reverse complement.
TGGTGACTCCGCTGTTGGAGCGAATTCGGGAGGCCTAGCAGAAGGCTATGAAGGAGGAACATCAGAAGATCGAGTGGATTGTGGGGCAGGTTTACTTCTTCGACTATGACAGCTGAGGATTACTGACACTACACCGTAGGGTATGGGTGCCATACCACAGGGGTGTGTGCCAGGTTCTGATGGAGGAGGCGCACAAATCTTGATTCTCCATTCATCCCGAGGCGAGGAAGATGTAGAAGGATCTTTGTCTGGGCTATTGATGGCCCCGCATGAAGCGAGATGTGGCATGGTACGTGGAGTGGTGCTTGACCTGTAGGAAGGTCAAGTCCGAGCATTAGAGACCTCACAGCAAGATGCAGCTGTTGGATATTCTGATGTGGAAATAAGAAGACATCACGATGGATTTTATCACAAAGCTTCCCAGGACAGCGTAGGGAGTGGATTCGATTTGGGTCATCGTCGATCGATTGACCAAGAGTGCCCATTTTATCCCGATTCAGGAGAGCATTTCGGCCGAAAAGTTGTCTGACATCTATATCAGGGAGGTGGTGGCATGGCACGGGGTGCCAGTTTCGGTGATTTCAGACAGGGATGTGCGGTTCACTTCCAGGTTTTGGAAGAAGTTTCACGATGAGCTGGGTACTCGTTTTCATTTTAGCACCGCCTTCCACCCTCATACGGATGGTCAGAGCGAGCGGACCATCCAGACTCTGGAGGATATGCTGAGAGAATGCGTGTTAGACTTCGGTGGTAGTTGGGATACCTACCTTCCATTAGCAGAGTTCTCCTATAACAATAGTTATCACGCGAGCATCGACCGCCCTCCTTTCGAGATGCTGTATGGGAGGAGGTGTAGGACCCCAATATGTTGGGGCGAGGTTGGCTAGAGGGTAATGAGGAGCACTGAAGTAGTGCTCAAGACGACAGAGAAGATTCAGCAGGTCCGGAGCAGGCTTTAGGCTGCTTAGAGTCGGCAGAAAATCTATGTCGATAAGCGCCGATCAGACCTGGAGTTCCAGGTCGGGGATATGGTTCTCCTGAAGGCGTCGCCATGGAAGGGCGTTATCCAATTCAGGAAATGGGGAAAATTGGGCCCCAGGTACATTAGACCGTTTAGGGTTATATCCCGGGTGGGCAAGGCGGCGTATAGGCTGGATCTGCCAGCCGAACTCAGTCAGATCCACAACACTTTCCACGTTTCCCAGCTGCGAAAGTGCCTGGTGGACGACTCAGCAGTGGTTCCCTTGTAGGAAATTCAGGTTGATGACAGCCTGAATTACATCGAGCGACCTGTGGCAATCCTCGACTGGAAGTCGAAGGATCTGAGGAATAAGAGGGTGGAGCTTGTGAAGGTGCAATGGCAGCACCGGAATGGCTCGGAATGGACTTGGGAGCCGGTGGACGAGATAATGGAGCATTACCCGGAGCTGTTTCAGGAACAAGCAGCAGACTTCGAGGACGAAGTCTAAAATAAGTGGGAGAGATTTGTAGCACCTGGTTCTTGGTACGTATTTTTTTTATCTAAGTGTTTTGCATTTTGGCCTGGGACTCGGCGAGTTGAAGGACCAACTCGCCGAGTAGAAGCGGGACGGGACGCGGGATTTAAGTGATGGACTCGGCGAGTCGGGTCCCGGACTCGACGAGTAGGCCCTGACTGGACAAAAACCCTAATATGAGGGTTTGCACCCTATTTAATCATCTCTTTCAGCCACCACTCGTCCCTATTGCTCCTAGGAACCCTCCATAGAAAACCCTAAGCATTTTGGTGAAAGATCTAAAGCTTTTGAGTGATTTTTGTGAGTTTTGACCTCAAGGAAGAAGGAAGAGCATAGAAGGATCAAGAGGGGACTGAAGGATTCGAGTTTGGTTCATCATTTGCATCCTTTGAAAGGTATAAAGTCTGTACCTTGCTTTCTCATTTGTTAGATCCCTTTTTGGGGAAGATTTAGGGCTTTTTAAGCCATATGAGGTAACCAAACATGATTGCAATCATGGTTGCTGGTCAAGACTTCGAATCTAAGTCTTGGGAGGAGTCACAAGGTAGATTTGGGTTGCTTTTGCACTCAAGGAAGGCTTCATGCAACATTAGAACCATTTTAGAGCCTTTTTGGCTCAAAAGTCCCATGCATGCACGTAAAGTTCGTAACTTTACATGCTAGATCGAGCTTAGGGGATTGGATCTATCTTTTGGTCAAAGTTTGTACATCAGAAATCGAGGATTTAGAGTGTGGACGTTATTGACTCGGCGAGTCCGTTCTTGGGACTCGATGAGTCCAAGGCAGAAAGTCTCATATATGTTGAGGGTCAAAAGAACTCAGTTGGGTGTTAGAAGGGTTGTAGCAGGTCAGAAGGAGCGACCCAACACATTGGGTGTTAAAAGGGTTGTGCTAGAACAGACTTGGCGAGTCCAAGCCAATCTCCTTATGGTTGAGGATGAACTCAACGAGTTGTTCATACAACTCGGCGAGTCGGATGAAGGATCATTCGATGTTCATATAGAAGAGGAACTCGTCGAGTCGTTGCCAAACGCGACGAGTCGAGTCGTGGATAAGGACATGTAAAGGGTTAGGGACTCGACGAGTTGACGTCTCAACTCGACGAGTCGGGTCAATTTGAAGTTGACTGTGACTTGGACTTGATTGGGGCTAAAATAGTCATTTTAACCTAAGAGTATATATCAGTTTCTGACTGAGTGTTTTTGTGGGGATTGTAGCCAGAGGATTTCCGGAACAGCAGCAGACAGAGATCTCCCAAACAGATTATCAGCAGCTACTTGTACGAGGTGAGTTACCTTCCAGTAGCGGTGATTCTACGGCCACAATGTCGGCCCACCATTAGGAGTTGTATGTTAGATGATTGTCTTTGGGATATCATCTAGGTTTGCTACTACCTGATATGTTATATGCTGGCATGATATGTTATATGTGATAGTAGTAGAGTTCGACTGTTAGGACCGAAGGGTAGGTCAAGCACCCTAGATATGTCTGACAGTATGTAATGATATGTTTATATGCTGACATGATATGTTATATGTGATGGTGGTAGTAGGAGGGGAATAGTCCCCAAGTTCGGTTGTTAGGACCGAATGGTAGTTCGGACACCCTAGATATGTCTGATAGTATGTTTATGTTATGATATATGTGATAGTAGCAGTAGGGGGTGGAATAGTCCCCGAGGGTCGGTCGTTAGGACCGACGGGTAGGTCAGCACCCCAGAATGGCTTGACACGGGTAGGATGGCACCCAAGAATGGTCGTACCGGGTAGGTCGGGCACCCCATAATTGCCTGGCAGTATATATATGTTGTGATATTGTATGGTATGTGGTACGATGGGGGAACTCACTAAGCTTCGTACTTACAGTTTACAGTTTTGGTTTCAAGTACCTCTTCAGCGAAGGGGAAGGAGCTGGCGCGGTAGCGGCACATCATACACACATGTTGGTTTTCCGCACTAGAGTATCTTGGGATTGTACTATGATATTATTCTTACTTTTGTGAACGGTTTTCAGACATGAGTTGTGGCTTTTATGAAAAGTTATGATTAGATGGTGTTTCCTTATAAATGTTTCTACAAGTCGATTAATTAAAAATGAAATTTTTGGACTTGAAAATTGAGTCGTTACAGCGTCTTCGAATTCAAAAGAACCACTATTGATTTTGTTCTTAATCTGATGATAATACATATAAGGACTTTCATTTCTAAAGGCCATAACATCAACGGAAGAAAATAGTTGACGGAGTTGATCTTGGTGGCGATGCTTTTACATTATTTGTGGAGCTTAGTATAGATCATTTATTGAGCATGCCGGTGTGTGTGTGTGTGTGAGAGAGAGAGAGAGAGAGAGTGGTTGTCGGAGATGGTGATCGGGAAAGAGATGGGAAGATAGTAGACGGTTGCAAGGTTTCGACTTTTGAGTGAGAGGGGCAGGGGTTTAGTGGTGGTGGAAGGAGGGAGGCGATAGTTTAGAGGATATTAGCACCGGAGATGTTGACCAGAGGTGAATGAGTAGTTCAAAAAAAAAAGGAGGCAGAAGAATTTGACATAGAGAGGTGGGTGTGGGCAACGCCCACGCGAGTTACTAGGCTAAAAAACAAAAAAACGTCGTTACCAAATGTGATGGTGGTAACGGAAAGTAATGCGAAAGCCTTTAACATATAATAACGGGAGGGAGGGGCGGTCTTCATTGGCGTTATCACGTGTTATGAGACACAATAACGGGAGTGGGCATTGCCCACTCCGAGTAGTCTTACATACTCTAAATGAGATGACGGTATTGTTGTCCTATTATTTGTGTTTCCGCGGACGGATAAAAAACCTCCATGGAAAAATCACTTGCGGTGTTATATAATTAATCCCGACTAACCTCTTGTATAAAACTGGTGGCAGGAGGCCACTCAAATAATACGGTTTACCATAAGTATTTTATCATGGTTAGGTTTAATTGAAGGGGTGTTTGGCTTTAGAGGGGCAAAAGTCTTTTTTGGAAAAATTACAAAAAGTCAGGTTTTCCTAACTTTTCCAAAAAGTCACTTTTTCTTCTATCTTAAATCCAAAAGTAGCTTTTAAAATGTATTTATCAAACATCTTTTACCCTTTATCTTTTCCAAAAATGACTTTTGTCTTTCAAAAAGACAAGTCAAACATCCCCTGATTATACACAGATTTAATCTATTAGATAACTAGATGAGATATCCAGACTTCTACTAGATTCTTTCTCCATTGGGATCGACTATGGTTTGCATGCTACTTTGCTATACACACTTTTAATTTCTCCTCAAGAAAGATTCAAATTTTGAAGTCGATAAAATGATATTATATATAATCCTTTATTCCTTTTGAATTTCTCCAAAGTTCAAATTTTGAGTACTGATTGAGTTAAGATCCAAGTCAAAATCAAAATATAAAATAAATTAATAAACTAGTAATACTTTAAATAATATTTATCTAGATTAAATAAGTAAATTATTGTTTTAAATGCAATCTTTTTAAGGTCGGTTTCTTACAGAAAATAAAACAAACAAAATGCTTTGAATCTTACCGATTTAGAAGTTGCCTTTTAATAGATCCATTAGGGAAACAAGCAATAGAACCATTAGGGAAACAAACCGCCTTTAATTTTATTTGCATGAAGTTATTACTCAGTGTGAAACACCTTTCATTTTACTTGGTTTTAGGATGATTTAAGACAAATTAAATAATACTTTATTTTTTTTATTTTTTTTTGAACCGACAAATCTAATCTACTCCTAAGCTAACAACACCTATTCCACCTATGTTCACAACAGGAGTTGAACCCTCGACCTCAAAGAGGGAGGACACCACCTGATACCGCTGTGCTACAAACCCTTTGGTAAATATTACTTTATTTATATTTCTATTCATCATGTAAAATAATGACAATTGTTTTAAAATGTTATTAAGTTTATTAAAATATGACATTTGTTACATTTCACATTAATAGAAAGATAAATACGAAGAAAAAATAAAAGGACTTATAATTTCTCACGATTTAATTGTGTCTTTAAGAAATTTTGTGTCCACTTTTCAGATATTCATCTAATGCTATCAATATTGTTTTATTATGCCAACATTATGATAGAGGACTAAACTATATAAGTGTTGAAAAATATGGGTTCAACTTGAAAGAAAAAAAAATATATAGCCTTAAAGAGTAATAAAGTTAAAGGACCTTTGAAAAGTAATTAAATATTTGGCAAGTTTTGCAATAACGTCAAAGGTCGAAATTATCCTTAAATAACTAAAAGGCGTTGTTTAAGATATTGTGCTATCGATATAAATCGTCGACATCATACGATGTTATATGACTATTTGTCTAAATACCTGTCTAAGATATTGTGCTATTGACATAAGTCGTACACTTAATTATTGGACAAAATTGCAAAAATGGGCCATATGGCTCGCAAAATTCTACGGTTTTGGTCCAAAAAAGTTTGACGGTACATCAGTGGTTCAATTTTAGATATTTTGTGTGCTTTTGGTCCCTATGGTTAGTATTTTGATGTTGTTTTGGTTCATACCTCAACTGAAACGACCAATATGCCTTAAGTATTTCATTTTAATTTTTTTTATTTAACTTATTATTATTTTAACTAAAAGAAAAAGAAATAGAAATTACTACCCCACCTCTCTCTCTCTCTCTCTCTCTCTCTCTATATATATATATATATATATATATATATATATATATATATATATATATATATATATATATATATATATATATTTAACATCATTTCAAGAAGATGGAGGCGGTGAATGGTTATGAGAGTAAAAGAACTGATTAATTTTCTTTCATTCACTTGTATATGACTTCAATTTGATTAGAGAATCACTCACAAGTCAAAGACGAGGAGAGAGGGGAGAGAGAGAGAGAGTGTGTGTGTGTATGTATGTGTGTTTTTGAATTTTCAATTAGTTAAAAACAATAATATAAATAAAAGAAATAGAAAAACAAACTATAAGGGCATAATGGTCTTTTTAAGTAGATAAGGACCAAAAACGATAAAAAGATCCAATTTTGGATCAGTAGTGCACCAACGTTTTGTTTTGGACCAAAATCACATAAATTTGCTAACCACAGGACCATTTTTATTGTGTGTCTAATTATTGCCTATATATTTTAAGGAAAAAGTGCTCTTTTTGAGTTTTAAAATTTAAACCCTTGGTGGTTTAATTACTTAAAATAGTAAATTATAGTTTTGGTACCCGAGGTTTGTTTAAATTCGCACAATCAGTCCAACCATTAAAAATTGACAAGATTAATCCCTATGGTTTAAAGAAATTGCACTATAGATCCTTAATCGAATTAAAAAGACAATTTTACCCATATATATATATATATATATATATATATATATATATATATATATATATATATATATAATTGTCTAACTTTTTTTAATATGTTGCAGCTTACGTTTTATTTTATTTATTTATATATTTTATGATTTATATAATTTTTTTTTAATTCTATTCGAATATAATTTTAATGATCGTTATATTTTGTTCGTCTATATTCTTTTGATGTTTTATTTGAATAATTTATCTAGTGTTTATTTTGATGTTTTGTTCGAGTATTTTTTAATGTTTTTTTTTGATATTTTGTTTTTGTTTTTATATATATTTAGGGATTTTTATAAATATTTTTCGTATAAAAAATATAAAAATGTTAGTTAAATGAGAATATGATTAACACATATTATGTATATAATTATTTTATTTTAATATGGTTATTGTATAGGCTAACTGAAATTTAAATCGAGTATCAATGGATTCGAATTCAATTTTTTTTTAGTTTTATAATTTTTTTACATTTCGTTCTGAATGGAAAATGCTAATCAGAATTCATATAACTCAAACACATGTGTCAATGTTTTCTAGTTTTTCTTTTAGAAATTTTGCTCATTTTCGAGTTATATGGTTTTCCAATTAGCCTTTAAATAACTTGAACCGCTTTTTGTATTTTTGTTAGCCTATTTATTATTCTTATTAAAAATATAATTTTATACCTAATCTAAGTTAATAATATTCACATTTAACGAACTTTTTTTAAACACTTTTCACAACATGTATAAAGAAACAAAACGTCAAAAAAATTAAAATGTATTCAAACATCATGCCAAAAAACTAAAAAAAATATTCAAAAAAACATCATAAAAATATAAATGAAAAAAATGTAACAAACATTAAACAATATATTCCAACAACACACCAAACAATGTTGTTTACATTTTTTTCGTATATATTTTTATGATGTTTTTTTGAATATTTTTTTTAGTTTTTTTGCGTATTGATTGAATACATATTAATATTTTTGACGTTTTGTTTGTTTATACTTTTTGTAAAAAATGTAAAAAAAAAAAGAGTTTGTTAAATGTGATTATTATTAGATTAGATTAGGTATAAACTTATATTTTTAATAAGATTAATAGATAGACTAACGGAAATTCGAAAAAAAGATTTCAAGTTATATAAAGGCTAATTGGAAAATTATATAACTTGAAAACGAACAAAATTTCTAAAAATAAAAGAATGAACTCGAACGATTGACACATGTGTTTGATTTATATGAATTCTGATTTGCATTTTCTATTCGGGACGAAATAAAAAAAAATTCTAAAACTATAAAAATTGAACTCGAAGTCATTGACATTCGTTTTGAATTTCGATTAGCCTATATAATAACCCTATTGATATTAATAATTATATACGTAATATGTGTTAATCATATTATCATTTAACTAACCTTTTTATATTTTTTTATACAAAAAATATTTTTAAAAAACTTTACAAATATATAAAAAAACAAAATATCAAAAAAACATTAAAAGATATATTCGAACAAGACATAAGAAAAAACTAGAAAAATTATTCAAATATAACGTCAAAAATATAAACGAACAAAATATAAAAAAACATTAAAAATATATTCAAATAAAATTTTAAAAAATATATATAAATCATAAAAAATATAAATAAAATAATAAAATATAAGCGGCAAAATATTAAAAAAAAATTAAACAATTATATATATATATATATATATATATATATATATATATATATATATATATATATATATATATAAGTAAGGGCCAATTTGAACCGCTCTACGGGCCTCCGGCCTTACTGGCCTTGCCTTGCAGGGCCTACAGCCTATCTGGTCGTCCCCAGGTGTCTTGTCCTACAACACAAAGCAGGACCGCCTCAACCCAAACCAACATGTCAACATATGCAACAAATAAACATGAGCACAAAGTCGAAAAATATAGATAATCATTCGGATCTAACGGATCATAACGCCATAACATCATATGGTAACCAAGATATTAATCCAATGGGCTGGCCTTAGTGCCTTCGACCCGTATGTACAACGAGGAAAACTCACCTCACAGTCTAACAAATATCTGATCAATACTTTGCTCCCAAATACCGGCTCAACCCAAATCCAAAATGTTAGAACATTTACATTCTAAATTAAAAACATTTCCCCACAAATACCCATGGTCAAAGCTGGTCAAAGTCAACAAATCAACCGAGTTGACTCAAGCTTCGTATGTGGGGCGTACTCCGGAGGTACACGGGGTGTACAAGCATGTCCGAGGCATGGTGGTCAAATCTGCGTATGCATAGCGTACCTTGCCATCCGCCCAACGTACGTAACAACCCTCCTTTTAGCCTATTAAGCACTTATTTCTTCGACTTAACACATCCAACTGCAGATCCAAGGCTAAAATACCAATATGAGTCATAAAGTTTCCAACTTTATGACTTTCCATGCCCAGTAATTGCTTAAAACACAAGATCTCAACATCTTAATGCATTAAAGACCTTCTATAGCATGCATAGGGTAAAACTAACCATCAATGCCATATTTTGATAACTTAAGACCACCCATAAGGTCTGGAAGGACAACTTATTTGATCAAGAACATGTCATGCTGAAGAATCACCATATTTGGGACCAAAAAGTTCCCTAAAGGAGGAAATGGCTAGATCTACAAGATAGAGTGATCAAGTTGTGGACTTTTTGAATGGTTATAAGCACAACAACAAACCTATGTGTTCATGCAACCCTAATTTCTTTAGATCTAAGTTTTTCACTATTGAACATGCAAATGAAATTCCAAAGCAATAACCCTAGATTTGGCATATAATTTCGAAATTCATATACAAATTAGGGTTAGAAGATTACCTTACTTGTTATGTAGTAATAAAAAGACAATCCTGAAGATCCTTGACTCTTGAAAGCTTAGTGCCCTAAATGTTGCACCTCTAATGGTTCAGAAACACCCAATGCAAGAGGATAAGAGGAGAGACAAGGAAAATCAGCTAGGATTATGGAAAAATGTATAGGCTGAAATTCCTAGGGTCTGGGACGGTTTATATAGGGCTAGGTTGCTTAATCTTGAAGTTGGACTTGAATAAGGAAACCCTAGTTCCCATCCAAAACCCTAAGCAACCCATGGTGTCACAACTGGAAAATTTTGGAACCAACAAGGTGTAAACCCTAACCCAGTATAAGTGAAACCACATTGCAACCTTGTTGCATTGTATCCTAAATAGCCTTGAGGGCTTATTTATAGGGCTAACAACTAAGTGTAGATTGAAACCTAAGTTGAGTTAAGGTAATATATGTCAACATAAGTCAAAAGTTTAAGCTTAATACCATGAATAAACACCTTATATAAGAGTTTTCGGATTTAAGAATCTAAAATGTGGAGATTTCGGTCCAAAGAATCTACAACAAATAGGTTTCGGTTTGGAAATCAATTCAAAAGGGGTTTTCGGTTTTGTGTATGACCAAAATCTCAAAGTGTTTGCACTATGGCCAAAATCTCTAAGCCAAGGTCCATTAAGGACCAAAAACCCAAAGCCTAAGGCCCTTTAAGGCCAAAAACACATTGCTATATATTTATGTTTAGCCGTAAACTCCATTCATTTCTCAATTCTCAAACCGAAAACACTCTCAATTTGCTCTCAAATCTCATCTGCAAACCTTCATATCTTTACAAGACTTTACCCAGATGCCTTCATATCATGATAAAGTTATCAAGAAAATTCATAAGGATCTTCAAATCTCCTTATTTTCACCCAAGAACACCTAAGAACACCAAGAACACCTTCATAAGGATCTTTAAATTATTTCATTAATTTAAATATGATATCGTGTATAAATATTATTAGGATACGACTACTTTCGCGTATCCTAACCCGAGGATCATCGCTATCATTTCGCTACCCAACCGAGAACATTCCTTCGAGGTGAGTTCATACCCCTATATTTTCACAAATTTTTAATGTTTTTAGGGAGGTGGGGAATACAAGTAAAACACAAGAAATCTTGTGTTGCCATTTAAACGATTGCAAACTATTTCAATTGATTCAAACTATTTTAAACTATTTCATACTACTTCAATTATTTCAACTTTTGTTTTTCACAATATATATATATATATATATATATATATATATATATATATATATATATATATATATATATATATATATATATATATATATATATATAATTAAGATTTCACAAGCTTAGGACTGGTGTTTCCGTCTTAACTCATGTTCCTTGTTTGGTAGTGAGCTGAAGGAAGAGCCACTTGTCCGATTGCCTTTTCAATATAAATTATATATGCCTTATATATGTATGAGTATAAAACTTATTTAAATAAAATTTTAACCCTTTTGTAACATGTTGAGCAAAAGGATATCTTTCTCAAATATTTCACTACTGTTTGTACAAAATGTTACATTACAAAGATTTTCGTTACATACAAAACATACATATAAACTATAGTAGGTATAGTTTAGGAAACTTACATACTATTCTACTAAGTCGGATAACAATACAAGAACGGAAGTTTTGGGGTGACAAATGTCATAACGATTCCAATGCCCGAAAAACATCGTATCAGGCTATCCTAGGTCATCAAGCATGGTTATAATAAATCACAATTCCGTATTAACAATACGATTTGTGTATGAATACATAAACAACGGTACGTAGTTTTATTTAATAATAAAACTACAAAACAAGACTTTACAGTACAATTGGTGAATCTAGGAACATACATTCGAACTAGAAAGACATAATTGACCCTTATTGCTAATTCTATGATTTCTTAGTTTATACATCAGAGTTATACATAAATGATATCCGATAGGCAATGGAATGTGTGATTTCCGGCTCATTTCTTGTTTCTTGTTTGGTTGTGGGCTTAGGGCAGAACCACACAATCAACTGTCCGTTCGATCTTGATTATATATAACTTGTATACACTAAGTAATCATAGGAGGTACATATATGGTTCATACTACTACATACAAGTACAATACACTATTTTCTAACATAGAAACTTGCATTTCATGAAACATTTATTTTATGGTTTTATGTGGGTTAAAACCACATCATACTATTTCCGAGTATAATAACATTTACACATTTTGGTCTTTGGATATTAAGACTACAATACATTTACAACAGGAAATATAGGATTTTCAGGAGGAACACACTAACATTTTCAAAGAACAAAGAACATACATTTTCATATAAAATACTTATGAACTCACCGACTTAAATGAAGATACACTTTCAAAATCACTTGTATTCTCAGGTAGTAGACAGGTACACTTGCAAGTTTTGAGTAGACGGGGCATCATAGTGTCACGTCTTATAGTTTCTGTTATACCTTTTTGGTGTTATACAAATAATGATATAAAAACAACGTAAACTTATATTATCAATGTAACGGTTGTTGCTTTGATTACTATTATTCAATTGTTGTGATACTGTACAAGATGTCATCCGCCCCCAAACGTTTCCGTCGTTCCGGTTTGGGGGTGTAACAAATTGGTATCAAAGTATTCATAAGACCAAGCTTCTCACCCTGGAGATCACTGGTCTTGTTCGTGAAGAAGAAGGATGGATCGTTCCGTATGTGCATAGACTAACGAAAATTAAATAAACTCACTGTCAAAAACCGATACCCTTTGCCTCGAATCGACGACCTCTTTAACCAACTTCAAGGAGCAAGTTTCTTCTCCAAGATTGACCCCAGATCAGGATACCATTAGCTACGAGTCCAGGAGGAAGATATTCCTAAAACCGCATTCAGAACTCGTTACGGTCACTATGAATTCGTAGTAATGCCCTTCAGTTTAACAAACACACCTGTAGTGTTCATAGACCTGATGAACCGTCTGTGTCGACCTTACTTAGACAAGTTCATTATAATTTTCATTGACGATATACTAGTCTATTCCCGAAGCAAGGAAGAACACAACTAACACTTACGACAAGTATTGGCAACATTAAGCGCGGAGAAGTTGTATGCGAAATTCTCAAAATGCGAATTATGGATTCGGAAGGTGGACTTCCTAGGTCACGTGGTCAGCAAAGAAGGGATACATGTCGATCCCTCCAAAATCAAAGGTATCGAAAACTGGGCGACCCCACGAACCTCAACAGAGATTCATCAATTTCTAGGTCTCGCTGGCTATTACAAAAGGTTAGTCCAAACGACATAACCAGGAACTCATGGTGTCCATATCTTGTTCTAAATGCGGTTTTCTCAATATCTTTCTCTCTCACATTCAGCTGATGATATCCTAACCTGATATCAATCTTTGAGAAATAGCTCGAACCTTGCAGCTGATCGAACATGTCATCAACCCTTGGCAATGGGTACTTGCTCTTTACAGTTGCCTTGTTCAGTTCTCTATAGTCTATGCACATCCTCATGCTCCTATATTTCTTCTTCACAAATAATATTGGAGCTCCCCAGGGTGATGAGATAGGTCTAATGAAACCGTTGTCCAACAACTCCTGAAGTTGCGTCATATGCTCCTTTATCTCTGTCGGTGCTAATTGGTATGGTGCTTTCGTTATTTGCGTTGATCCTGGCAACAAGTCTATTCGAAACTCTACTTGTCTATCAGGGGGTAATCCATGAACATCTTCGGGAAAGACTTCAAGATAGTCATGCACCACTGGTATACTTTGCATTTACTTTTTCCCCTTCTTAGCATCGATTATGAACGCCAAGTATGATGTGCATCCTTTAGACAAACATTTTTTTGGCCTTCATCAGGGATTTGATTCCAGAATTTACTCTGTGTTTGTCCACGTACACCATAAATGACTCTTCTCTAGGTAGGTTTACCCTCACTATCTTCTTCTTGCGCAGTATCTTGGCATCATTAGCGCTAAACCAGTCCATTCCCAGTATGATGTCGAAACCATTCAACTTAATGGGTAACAACTCTCATGGAATTCGTTTCCATTCAAGTTGATCCTGGCAACAATTCTATTCGAAACTCTAGTTGTCTATCAGGGGGTAATCCATGAATATCTTCAGGAAAGACTTCTGGATAGTCAAGCACCACTGGTATACTTTGCATTTCCTTTTTCTCCTTCTTAGCATCTATTATGAACGCCAAGTATGATGTGCATCCTTTACACAAACATTTTTTGGCCTTCATCGGGGAAATGATTCCAGAATTTACTCTGTGTTTGTCCACATACACCATAAATGACTCTTCTCTAGGTAGGTTTACCCTCACTATCTTCTTCTTACGCAGTATCTTGGCATCATTAGCGCTAAACCAATCCATTCCCAGTATGATGTCGAAACCATTCAACTTAATGGGTAACAACTCTCGTGGAATTCGTTTCCGTTCAAGTTGATGACGTTATTCTTAATGTAATCGCTAACATGTATAAATTTGCCACTGGCAACTTCTCCAACTAGATCATTATCAAGTTTTTCTATAGGCAATGCTAGTCTTCTACCAAATATACGTGATATAAATGAGTAATTTGCTCCGGAATCAAACAATATATTGGCAGGAAATCCATTTACAAGAAAGGTACCTGAAGCGACGTCCGCTGCATCCTTTGCGGCTTCCAGGGTCATCTGGAAAGCTCTGGCTTTTGGCTTCGATGGGACATTGGGCCTTGCTGCCTCCTTCTTTGGGCAATCCCTCGAGATGAGCTCTTCTTCATTGCACCCGTAACAGACCTTCTTGTTGAAGTTACACTCATTGGCATAGTGCCCTGTCCTTCCATATTTGTAGCAAGTCACCTCCTTGCTACATTTCCCAACGTGTTTCTTTTAGCACTTCTCGCACCACTTCACTTCGTTTCCTCTTCCTCCATACTTCCTTGAACTCGACTTGATCTTATTGTTGGACTTCAAGGATCCGTCGAACTTCCTTTTCTCACCAACCTAGGTTCTCTCCAGACCCCTTTCTCTTAACTGGGTCTCAACATTCTTGGCTGCTCTAACGGCCGCCTTCAACGTCCTTGCCATTTTGACTATTGGGCCAAAGTCTGATGGCAATCCATTAGCAAATTTCTCTATCTTGGTGAGTTCAGTCGGCACCAGGTAAGGAAATAACTTCATCTTCTCGGTGAATGCAGTAACATAGTAATCAATGCTCATTCTCCACTTCTTCAAGTTCTGGAACTCATTCTTTAGATCTATCAGATCTATTTCGGAGCAGTACTGCATTTTCAACTGCTCCATGGACGCTTCCCAAGACATCTTCAAAGCTTCTCCTCGTGGCATTGTATCTGCTAATAACTTCCACCAGCTTAAAACTTCGGTCTTCAATTGTCTGACCACAAAGACGGTTTTCTGCTTGTCGCTACAGTTGCAGCTTTCAAATACCATATCCATTTCGGAGATCCAGTCCATAATCTCTACTGGCTTTAGGCTTCTGGAAAAACTTGGGGGTTTGGCACCCAATAATTTCTTATACATACGTCCATCCCTGTCGATTCCCCTCTCCGGGTCATTCCTTCTTGCCACTGGGGGTTCCACTTGACTGACAGTGCGGCTGTAATTCCCTTCCTCTGACCGTCTGTCATTCAGTTCTGGTTGTTCAGCAGACATTGAAGGTTCATACCTGTTATTTAGCAACAGCTGCCTCATTTTTTCGCTCTGTTCAGCCATCATAGCCCAAATCATGTCTTGTACTCCAGCCATCGTGACTAGCTCAGGTGCAGCTTCTACTATCGGCACTTGCTCAATCCCTTGAGGATGAGGCTGCTGATTTTTGTTCCCATTTGCATTGTTGAGTCCTCTTCGGGTTCTCACCATGTTTATCTATACACCAAAGTACATGAATTTAGATCTTTATTTATGATAGACGTTTAAATCCTCCTTATCACTCTGTAACGTTACATGCTAGTTCTAATATTGTACTCGAACGCTTAGAATCCTGAACACGTAAGGTTTCCAGATCCAATCGGCAACAGACCATAGATCCAAACAAATAACAGCACATACGAAAAACAAAAAGATTTAGTACATAAAAGCATTTTAGGCATCTTTCCTGAAATAAACTAGTTCTTGTGTCTAAAATATAGTAGACACTCATCTCACGATCATCACTTAACATTCTAAGTTTAAGCCTATAAATCCTAAAAATTCCTAGTTCGCTTAAACTAATGCTCTGATACCAACTGTGACATCCCCATTTTCACGGCTAGAAAAGATCGAATTTGTTTATGCTTTATAATGAAATCAGAGTAACTTTTTAAAGAAAGTGTTGCAGAATTCATTTCCAAAAATATAGATAAGAATTTATCAAAGCATTTCCGAAGAATTGTATTTTCATTACATTACAAAACTTGGGATGTCATCGTCAATACAGATCAAAAGCATAAACCAAAAAAAAACGTAGGGCTTACAACATTTCTTTTTTATTTCTACTGGCCTATAATACATAATCCCTCATAAGATCATCATATATATGCTCTTGTGTTACTACCTGTAAGACAAGAAACTGAGTGGGTCAGGTTGGGTAGCCTGGTGAGCGTATATGGTTTTCAACCCACAATAAATAAGTTTATTATTTTCAACAATCATTCAACCCGATTACCCATTCCTGTTATCCTCACTTAAAAACCGGGCTATGCTGCGGCAGAGTTGCGACCAGAAAAACTCTTTTTCTTGGAGCCTTCTGTTGCACCGGAGCTTTCTTCTAGTGCTAGGGAAGTTTCCTAGGCTTTTGGGGGTGTTTGGGAGGGTTTAGAGAGTGAGTAGAGAGAAGAAGAATGGGTTTAAGGTTTGTAAAATGAAAGAACTCTCAGGTGGTATTTATAGGCTGAAAAAGTGATTAACTTGTCGAATTTCTGGCCCAAATCGTCGAGTTTATGGCCCCCAACTCATCGAGTTGCTGGTCCAAATCGTCGAGCTGGTGCCACGTTTCGTCATCTGGTGGGGAGAAAGCAATGGTTCAGATTGCGCCACGTCACCCACTTTGCTGCAGCCCCCTTCCGACTTCTAAACCCCGTAACTTTTGCATATGAGCTCCGTTTTCGACGTTCTTTATATCCACGCGTAGGTATTGACAAGATCTATAACTCTCCTTTTGACTTCATTGGATAATTCTTGATTGATTTTAAATTTAACAATATGAGAAGATGGCACTGTTTAACGACCGTGTAAAATTCATAACTTTCTCATACGGAATCCGTTTCCGGCTATCTATTTATCGTTGATCTCCTATTAATGAGATATTCAATTCTCATTTAGGTTGTGTCGGCTAAAATCGCTCGGTCTAAAATTTGAACTCCGGGATGCACACTTCTATGCCAAATCTTAGAAAATTCATAACTTCTTTATACGAAGTTAGATTTGGACGTTCTTTTTATGCACGATCTCGGTTTAATGTATACTACGAATTTTGTATAGATAGCTAAAAGCACTTTATCGTAAACTCACTTTTTACACCACACAACGTCGTGCCGATTTGGTCGCGAAACTTCGACGAGTCATAACTTCTTCGTTACAACTCGAATTTCGGCGTTCTTTATATGTCCGGAATCCTTATCACAAACACTACAAGTTTCTTCATAGATATCGGGTTTATCTAACATTTTATTTTTGACACTTATTTTCATTCTTAATTTATTACATCATTATAAACAAGTAAAAATCACATAAATTCACATAATACTCAAATAATTCCTTTTTATTACTTCAAAATGAGTTACATTTGTTGACCCTAACTATTACATCGTCGCATTAATGCTTAGCCTCGAAACACAGGCATTACATCATTGACTCTTGAAAGCTTAGTGCCCCAAATGTTACACCTCTAATGGTTCACAAACACCCAATGCAAGAGGATGAGAGGAGAGACAAGGAAAATTGGCTAGGGTTATGGAAAAATGCATAGGCCGAAATTCCTAGGGTTTGGTCAGGTTTAAATAAGGCTATGTTGCTTAGTCCTAAGGCTAGACTTGAATAAGGAAACCTTAGTTCCCATCCAAAACCCTAAGCAACCCATGGACCTCTATTAGAAGCCCTTAGACGAAATATTATAGGGAATCCTATAAATTTCTTCCACTCCATTCCATGGAGTTCTAAGCCCAGTTTCACAACTATCAATGATTTGCAAAACAACCCCTACGTTGTTAATTAGTTCCTTTAATACCAAAATTAATGTCAAATTAATTTCTGATTAAATACTAATTAATAATATGATTCCAAATAATATATTAATCTTATAATATATTAATGAAATCATTTTGAGTACCAATTTATTATTTCAAATAATAAATCTTACTATCTCTCCACCAGTGATCCTGTGAAGTTTCATGAGTGAAGGCAACCCAAAAGAACCATGCTACTATTAAATCAAGTACACACTAATTATACTTATGGACTTAGACACCAAATCCAACACTTTTTACCTCAAAGATGTTGCTAGCAAGTGTGGAATCCCATATCTAAGTTGCTCCAATATTCAAGGTTCTTGCACCTACTTCTCCTTCTTCAAGAACACCAAAGAGGCAGACAAATGAGCTCAAAAGACTCATTCTCATTTAGGGTTTGATAGAGGGTCGAAATCTCAGATAGAGTCTGATGAAAGAATGATAAGTGAGGGTATAATGGTGTTTATATATGGAGGAAACCATATAAATTTGGGTTTGGAGTTTCTCCACATACGCCCAGCATACGAGATGTATGAGCATTGTACTAGGGGTTAGCGCTAGTACTCTCAGCGTACGCAACGTACGAAAATCGTACTAATCCAAAGCCCAGATTACCAAAATGCCACTATGGGCCATTTTGTACTCTTTCTTATACTTAGGGACCAAAATGAAATATTTCATCATACAAAGGGTTACAATTGAAAATACATCAACATAGGGATGTTACAATGCTCCCCCAGTTGAACTAGACTTCACTCTCGAAGTCTGCCATCGTGCACAACTCAGGGTAATGCTTCCGCATCTCCACCTCTGACTCCTAGGTCCACTCGGAGCCTACCATATGTTGCCACTAAACCTTTACTAAAGGTATATCCTTATTGCACAGAATATTCATCTTCCTTTTCACTATCGCTACTGGCCTTTCAAAATAATTCAGGCGGTCATAGACCTGAATGTCATCCAATGGGGAGTCATCGTCTAACACGCACTTCAAAAATGCGAAACATGGAAAGTGTTGTGGATCTGACTAAGCTCACTCGGCAAGTCTAATCGGTAGGCTACCCTGCTTACCCTAGCGACCACACTGAACGGTCCAATATACCGGGGGTCCAATTTCCCCATCTTCCTAAAGTGTATCACACCCTTACAGGGTGAGACCTTCAGTAATACCATATCGCAGACCTTAAATTCCAACTCTGATCGGTGCAGGTCAGCATAACTCTTCTGCCGACTCTAAGTTGTATGCAATCTTTTCCTGATCTGCTAAATAAGCTCTGTGGTCTAAGGGACTACCTCAGCCCTTCCCATGATTCTGTGACCAACCTCCTTCTAACAATCTGGGGTACGACACCTCCGACCATACAGGAGCTCAAAAGGCGGGGAACCAATGTTGGAGTGATAGTTGTTGTTGTAGGAGAATCGCGCAAGAGGTAGATAGGAATCCCAACTCCCACCAAAATCTATAACACATGCCTGTAACATATCCTCAAGTTTCTGGATGGTCAGCTCACTCTAACTGTCGGTCTACGGATGATCAGAAGTGTTGGAATATATCTTTATAACCAGTTCCTTGTGGAACTTCTGCTAGAATCGGGAGGTGAACCGAGCTTCTAGTTCTAAAAAAATGGAGACCAGAACCCCATGACGAGCAATAATCTTTTGGACATACACATCGGCGAACTTTTTGGCCAAAGAGCTCTCTATATTTTTTATTTGATAATGAAATTGGTTCTATCAATGCTTATTATAATGATGTTTTTTCTAAAGCATTACCTTGTAATGGTGTATATGAAACTGTGAATGTTGTAGACAACTTAGGAAATAATGTGTTGCATATCGATTCTACCAATGAATTGGATAAAGCATGCTTGTGACATTGTCATCTTGGACATGTCAGTAAGAAACACATAAGCCAACTCCAAAAGGATGGAGTTTTGGAGTCATTCGGCTTAAGTTTGGATGACACCTGCGAATCTTGCTTACTTGGAAAGATGACCAAGTCACCCTTCATTGGTACTTGTGAAAGGGGTAAGGGTTTGTTGGATCTCATACACACCGATGTGTGTGGGCCCTTCAGAACCGCCACAAGGGATGGTAACCGCTTCTATGTGACTTTTACTGATGATTACAGTAGATATGGCTATGTCTACTTAATCAAGCATAAGTTAGAAACCTTTGAGAAATTCAAAGAGTTTAAACAAGAAGTGGAGAATTAGCTAGGCAGGAAGATAAAGATGCTTTGATCCGATCGAGGTGGTGAGTATCTTAGTATCGAGTTCTTTGACTATCTTAAGCGGTGTGGAATTGTTTCACAGTTGACGCTGCCTAGGACACCACAGCTTAATGGTGTGGCTGAGAGGCGAAACTGAACCTTGTTGGACATGGTTCGTTCCATGATGAGTTGAGCTTCGTTACCAATCTCATTTTGGGGGTATGCCTTAGAGACTGTCGCCCATATCCTTAATTTAATCCCTACCAAGAAGGTTGCCGAAACACCTCACGAGATGTGGAATGGGAAAACTCCCACATTAGACCACATCAAGGTTTAAGGTTGCAAGGCTTTCGTGAGACGCAAGACTCACGACAAGCTCGAACCTCGTAGTGAGTGGTGTATTTTCATCTGCTACCCACAAAAATCCTTTGGTTATCTCTTCTACAGACCGAGTGACAATGTTGTCTTCGTTGCAAGGAGAGGAGTCTTTCATGAGAGAGCTTATAAGCCAAAGAGGCAGTGGGAGGGAAATTGATCTTGAAGAACTTCAAGAGTCAAGTAGTGAAGGAACCTCAAACACTAGCGATCAACCTGAGAAGGAAATTCCTGTTGAGTCGATTGATGAATCTGTACCTATGAGGCATTCCAGTAGAGTTGGAGTTCCACCTGAGTTTTATGGATTCCATATTACTACAGAAGGTGATACGTTTATCAGTGATAACACTCGTACATCTAGATGAACCTAACAACTACAAGGAAGCCATGGCAGGCCCCGAGTCTGCTAAATGGAAAGAGGCTATGGACAACGAGATTCAGTCCATGTATGACATAAAGTTTGGAACTTGGTTGACCATGTACCGGGTCGTAAGACAGTCGGGTGCAAATGGATCTTTAAGAAGAAGACCGACATGGATGGGAAAGTACACACATATAAGGCACGACTGGTTGTGAAGGGCTTTACTGAAACTCTTGGAGTTAATTATGATGAGACCTTCTCACCAGTAGTGAAGATTAAGTCTATTAGGGTTATGCTAGCCGTTGCTGCATTTCATGATTATGAAATATGGCAGATGGATCTCAAAACCGCATTCCTTAATGGAAAGTTGGCTGAAGATGTTTACATGAGTTAGCCAGAGGGTTTTGTCAATGCAAATTACCCTAATAGAGTGTGTAAGCTTGAGAAATCCATTTATGGGTTGAAACAAGCATCTCGTAGGTGGAATCTTTGTTTCGTTGAGAAAGTCAAAGGATTTGGCTTTTCGAGAAGTGAGGATGAGTCTTGTGTATATGTCAAAGCTAGTGGGAGCTTAGTTAGCTTTCTGGTAATGTATGTGGATAACATACTACTCATAGTAAATGATATCCCAACCTTGCAGGAGGTTAAGTACTGACTTGGGAAGTGTTTCACTATAAAGGACCTCAGAGAAGCTGCCTATATTCTTGGGATAAGGATATTGAGAGACAAGAGTAAGAGACTAATTGGACATAGTCAAAGTACCTACTTGGATAAGGTGCTGAAAAGATTCAGCATGCAGGATTCCAAGAAAGGTGACTTACCGATCCAGAGTAATGCCAAATTGAGTAAAACTCAGAGTCCAAGTACAGAGGCTGAAATAGCTGATATGAGTCGAATACCATATGCTTCTGCTGTTGGATCGATCATGTATGCTATGACTTGTAGTCGCGCTGATGTGGCCTTTGCTTTGAGCATGGTCAACAGATATCAAGGGAATCCTGGCAAGGCACACTGGACTGCGGTAAAGAACATTCTCAAGTTCTTACGGAGGACTAAGGACTAGGTCCTTACCCTTGGTGCGTGTGAGAACAAGAATGATCTGATGTGCGGGGACAAGGTTTGAAAACTCAAACCTTGAGTGAATGATTAAGATTAATGTCTTGTTAGTAATAATTGTTCCAGTCAAGTCTGGCAAGACCAATCAAGTATGAATAAGTGCTCCTAACAAAGTATTCAAGATATTAATGAAAAGGGAAGATAATGATCAAGGCAAAGATATTAAATGAAGAACAAGAAGAATGTTTTTGAGAGAATTAAAGTCACTTAGTAAATGCCAAAAATGAGTGAAAGATCCGTCATTGACTTTGCATTGAAAGTTCCTTTAAATAGGAGTGAAGGTTACATTGAATAAACTAGGAAACTAACATAGGACCGGACAATAGAGATGTTCCTAACATTCTGATTGTCTAATATTACAAAAAGACTAAGTCGTATGAAATGTCATATCAATACAAAGACAAATTTCATTAATTGCATAAAGATAAAATATAGTGACTCCGGATCAACACACATTTCGGACATGAAGTCCATTCTGGAATGCCTTCACTCTGAACTTTTCATCTCCTTCTCTCTAGGTCCAGACAGATTCCAGACCACCCTTCACTACGGAACACATGCACATTTCGGAATTTGTCACTGGGACTTAGGATTGCTAGAGGTTCACTTTCAGGTTCCAACAATCTCTCCCTAAGTGAACTTAGCAATCTAGTCAGCTTTAGATTGCTTCTTCTTTGATGAAGGTATAGGCTCTGAACAACCATTCCTGGACTTCAATATACCAGGTCAGTTAACTCACAAACTTTCCTTTAACCTGTTCTGGAGCTTTAGATTTGGATGCTCAAGAGATGAACTTCTGAAGGGATTTGGTGGGAACTAGGTGTTTGTCAAGGACTCAGAAAAAGCCCTTGTTTGTCTTTCTGGTTGTGTAGACAAATCCTAAAATCGGGTCATCGATTGGACCATCTTCAAGAAGTTCAGCTTCCGGAAGAACAAAATCAATTTTTGAAATGAAGTCTTCAGTTCCTTCCAAGTGTGCCAGCTCATAGTCGCATCTACAAAATTCCACGACATAGTCCTCGAGGTAACTCAGAGCAGCATGGTAAGCACCTATACCGATGTCATTGTTTTGGATTCCTCTGAAGTGAGCAGCTGGTGTGAGAATGTCGTTCGGATTCATTGAGGGGAAATCAGCGTCCATGATGGTCCGGTGAGTTGGTTTGTTCCGGAAGATGTGAAATCGAAATAGTGGTCAGTTGAGTTGTAACTTCACTAAATTTTTCTTCCAAAACCATGGACTTTTGTAATTCTCTTCCTCGTCCACACTTCCTTTAGAGGTTGTGCATTCTTGGCGAAGAAGGTTTCGACTCTTTAACGCTCAGTCCGGAGAGTCACTTTCGGATCATCAGTGGGGTGAAGTGAAGCATATTTGATGTAGTACTTGCTGTAAGGATAAAGAGGAAGATCAAGTTGTTCGGAGTCATTTGTAGGAATATCGTAATACATGAATGGAATGATTTCATGATTACGGAGAATGAATTCATGACATAGAGGAGATATTAGACGCATCGATCAGGATTATCCTTGGGAGCTTGGATCCGAATGTTGTCCTCTAGTGGTTTGTTGATTTCCTCCTGAGACCATCCATGTTTTTGATTTGGAGGAGGTCCGGAGTGGAAGGCTTGTTGCTCGGCAGTCATGGGCTTCTTGCTTTTATCTTTCTTCAATGCAGACATGATGAACTGCATGTTCTTATCAACTGCAAATTTCGGAGTAGGATTCGGAAGAGGTTCTTCCTGAATGATATCAGGGATCTGGAGTGGGGAACTCTGGTCTATAGGATCAAATTTTGGAGCCGGAATGGGAGGCAACATTGAGGGAGTGGCTCGGGAGGCTTGAGTAGTAAGTAGGGATTTCGCCTTGGCCATTTGGATACCCATCCAAAGAGCATCAGGTAGAGAAGATGGCCAAGAGACAGTGGACCAATTTTTCTTTTCCTCATCTATCATTGCTTCGAAAAAAGCTTCTTCGGAGCCTCGAGACCAGGAACTCCCTTTGTAACATACTCCTCTTCATCACTGTCTTCATCATCATTGCTTTTGGAAGGGTAGACAAAAATGATCTTCAATTCATCTTCATCAAAGTCATTTTCGTCCCGGAGTGAGAACTCCGAGGTAGACTTCTAAGAGTGAGTAGGACCTTCTCCCCCTTTTGCATCGGTAAAGCGATGAACCGATGCAAGCATCAAGGAGTCAAATTTTTATAACACCTTTTGGAGTCTGGTGTTGAGTTGGCGAGTAAGAGCGTTATATGCTTTGGAATTAGGCGCTTGAGCAGCAAGATGATCGAATAAGTGTCCAAGGACAGCTAAGATCTCATCAAACTTTTGATTCGGAACATCGACAATGTTGCAAGTGGATCAAAGTAGCTTGATGAGGACCTGTTGAATGATAAGATTCATCTCGCCCTTCTTTTTGATCTCCTTCTCCAATCCTTGGATCTGTTTCTTATGAAAAACATGGGTCTGCTTAATAAGATCGTTGGTAGCAGAAACCAAGTCGTCATGGACCTTGAGCATTGAGGTGATCGTGTTGAGATAATGTTCAACAGAAGCATCATAATTGGCTTCAACTTCTTCCATTGAATGCTTGAGTCAGACAGATATCGGTTGATCTAATTGAGCTTCTCTTTCAGTGATAGTAGGTCCGGAAAGATTTGAGAGAGACTAAATGATAACATAAAGTTTGGAATCAAGTCCGAGAACCTTTGGTCCAATTTGGTGTTGAGCTCAATTACGAAAGTTTCGATCGAGGAAACCTTCTTCATGGTATCACACACATTTATTTGCATCTCAAGGAAAGCAAAAGGATCTATGTAATCACCAGCTGAGGATCCGGTATCGGAATTGGAGTGTTGTGGTTTTGCTTTGTGAGATGAGGGACTTGTAGATGGACCAGGCTGAGCTGTAGCATCATCTTCATGTAGCTTGATGTTGGAGTTAGATTCAATATCCTAAGTGGTTAAGGAGGATGATCTGAAATCGAAGGCAAACTTGGAGGATGATGGCTTAGATTGAAATCGGACAGAAGACATGAAGTTGGTGTCCGGAACTGTTTTTCCTTCATCAATCAGCATGACTGCTTCATAGAGTTCTTTAGAGACAGGGGCAGGCTATGTTGGGTCAAACACAACCAAAGTATCTAAATGTCGTTTCAGATAAATGGAATCGGAAGGGATTAAGGCCAACATATGGTCTGGAAGTCGTCTAACAGGACCAAAAGAGGATTGGTCCAGAATTCTATATGCCTTGACAACTTTAAAAGAAACACATACCTCCGGAGGAATCATGGAAACATGAAGTGGTTCGGAAAGCTCCTTGAAGAGTTGCTGAATCGTCAGTGCCCAGAACCTAGGGCTTGAAATTTTGTTATCCTTCCTCTTGATGGCAAACTTGCAGAAGTCTTGCAATAGAACCTCCGGAAGATCAACCGCATTGCTGCGTCCGAAAAAGATGCCATAAACTACATAGCCAGTCCTTGATAAGAGTATCCATCCCACCGTGCTTTCTAGATAGCCTTCGAATGATGAAGTGCATCAGCACAATCCACAGTCCGGAGATGGTTGATTTCTTGAAGTACTTAGCTCTGTATTCTTGATTGTAACCAATATGGTTCGGGAACGTCTGAAACACTTCAGCGGTGGGTTCTTGAACTATGAAACCTATGGGGTTTTCTTTCACACCAATTGCTTTGAGGAAGGTTGACTTGTAGATGGGCACAATCCTGTCGCTGATGATCTTTGTTTCCAACACCCCGTCCTCAATTTTGATCCTTGTAAATGCTCGGTGATGATGATGAAGTGGGAGAGGTAGTTCAGGGACTTTTGTGAGAGGGATGGAGATGGGATGAGTCGCTATGAACTCGATCATAACACGGACGGATTCATCGTAATCCATGGGATTTAGGGAAAACAATTGTGTTGTATCCCTGAGAAATAGTTCAGGAGATGCTGATGATGATGAGCCTTTGGAGCGTTTCTTCTTTGCAATTGACTTCTTTGGAGTTGAGGTGGTTGGTACATTTTTCTGTGATGAAGATTGGGAAGCCATTGTTGCAGAGGGATGAATGATTGAAGAACGCGATGAACACAGAGAAAATTTGAAGTTTTGTAGGGTTTGAGCGTGTGAAGAAGAAAAAAAGGGATTTGATGGGTACATATATGTAAGGGAAACGGGTCCGGTTAATGAGGGTAATGATGATGGTCCGGGTTTGATTCAGTTTGCATTAAATTAATAACTGTTTTTGGAGGTTGAGTTGACTTGGGAGGGGAAAGGTTGGGTTGTTTGTAACTAGGAATGGAAAATTCAAACGACGATTAGATGGTTGCTTTTGTAGACTTGCGATCGTGGCACGAAAATCAAGGAAGATAGGATAAGTATCCTTAAAAAGTAACCGTTATGAGACGATTCGCCTTATAAACCTTTGGAATTCCAGATGATCGATTCCGGACAGATTTAAGAAACGGAGGATAAAGTGTTGAGTTCTGGAACAAGGTCTTTCTAGAGTGAAACACCATCTTAAGTTTTGAAAATTCTGGAGTGAAACACCATCTTAAGTTTTGAAAATTCCGGAGTGAAAAGGTTTAGATTTAGGAGAAAAAAGATTGTGATTCTGAAGCAAAATTCCGAAATGATGATTTTAAGTTCCAAATAAAAATTTCGAAGAAGTTTCTGAAAGAGATTTGAAAGAAATTCTAGAACAAGATTTGATAAAACTTCCGGAGTCAACTTTGAAAAATTCCGAAGTAGAGAATGCAATACCTTTCCGGAGTGGAATTCCGGGATGACCTCATGAAGTGAGTTACGAGATGGAAATATTGATTATTATGACTATGTAGACTTTGTACAACAAATAATCAGGTTGAACTGTACAACTTTAAAACTCAGGTGAAGGTTAGAAATAAAGAAAAGTAAAATGATCCTATGTTTTCCGAGAAAATGTAGTTCCGAGATAAAAGAGATTTTGTAAGATCGGAACCAATTTTCTTCTGAATACTTCTATCAAAGAGAACAAGTCTCTTGAAAGAAATGAGGATCCGGCATCATCATACCCATCTTGTTCAGAAAACCATTGAATTTGGTTTCGTCTAATGCCTTAGTAAAGACATTGGCAATCTCATCATCAGATGGAACAAAAATCAGTTCAATGTTACCATTTAAAACATGGTCTTTTATGAAATGGTATCGTATGTCAATGTGCTTCGTCATGGAGTGCTGAATTGGATTGTGTGAAATTACAATGGCACTTTGAGAGTCACAATAAATAGGAATGCATTGAAAGTGGTAACCATAATCCAAAAGTTGAGACATCATCCATAGAACTTGAGAGGTACAGCTGGCAGTGGCAATGTATTTGGCTTCGGCTGTAGAGAGTGCAATGCAGTTCTGTTTCTTGGATGACCAACTAACCAATTGACCACCTGGGAATTGACATCCACCTAATGTGCTTTTCCTGTCCAGTTTTACTCCACCATAGTTTGAATCTGAGTAAGCTTGTAATAGGAAACTCTCATTTGTTGGGTATCAGATTCCGAGATTCTTAATTCCTTTAAGGTATCGGAAAATTTTCTTAACAACCAGAAGATGAGACATCTTCGGGTTGACTTGAAATCTGGCACAAAAACTTGTAGAAAACATGATGTCCAGATGACTAGCTATGAGATAGAGCAGATATCCAATCATTCCTCTGTACTTCTTTTCATCAATTGGTACACCTGAAGGATCGGCAAAGATCTTGTGTCCAAATCCCATGGGTACCTTGGTAGAGACATAGGTGTCCATTGAGTACTTTTTGAGGAGTTCCGAAATGTCCTTCCCTTGGTGAATGAAGATTCCATTGTTAGTCTGTTTGACTTGGAGACCAAGAAAGAAGCTTAAATCCCAATTCATGCTCATTTGGAATCGATTGACCATCGGCTTAGCAAAATCAGCAACCATTGATGAAGCTGTAGATCCAAAAATGATGTCGTCCACATAGATTTGAACCAGCCTGAGATGCTTTCCATTTGATCTTCGGAATAGAGTGGGATCCAGAACACCTCTTTGAAAACCAAAGCACTTGAGAAAGTATGTGAGGGTCTCGTACCATGCGCGAGGAGCTTGTTTGAGGCCATAGACTGCCTTCCAGAGTTTGTAGCAGTGGTTTGGAAAAGCTAGATTGATTAATCCGGGAGGCTGTTGAAGATATACTTCAATGTCAAGTTCACCATTTAGAAAGGTACTTTTGACATCCTTTTGGTAAACTTTGAAGCCTTTATGAGCAGCATAATCAAGGAAGATTCTGATAGCTTCAAGTCATGCAACATTAGCGAAGGTCTCATCATAGTCGAGCCCTTCAATCTGAGCAAAAAATTTAGCCACCAGTCTTGCTTTATTCTAAATAATTACTCCTGCATCATCTAACTTGTTGCAAAACACCCATCTAGTACCAACAATGGGATGATTCTAAGGAGGAGGGACGAGAGACCAAACTTCATTTCTATCAAATTCTGCCAATTCATCCTGCATGGTTGTGATCCAATCAGCATGTTCAAGTGCTTCCTTAATGGATTTGGGTTCAACCATAGAGATAAATGCCGAAAAGTGACATTCATGTTGAAGACTTGCAGCAGATCTAGTCTGTACACCAGCGTTTAGATTACCGATTACTTGGTTCAGAGGATGATCCTTGGTCCAAACATGTAACCTTGGAAGTTCTTGAGTAGCAGACGAGCCAATATCAACGATGGGATTGAGTTGCTCCCCTTGAATGGTTTGAACTTGAGGATTATGCTCCCCCTGAACTTTAGAACCGGAGAGGTTGACATCATCATCAAAAGGGAACTCAAATAAATTTTCATTATCATCAATGTTGATAGGATTTGAATCATCGAAATCAGCGACTGCATCTTGAAATCCGTCTACATTTGATTCAAGTTAAGGTTGACCATTCTCCCCCTCAACCTGTAAGGGTTGAAACGATTCGGAATCAAATGGAGGAAGACTTGGAATCGGACTAGAGACATTTTGAGAAACGTGAACATCCGGAGTGGCATGTTGCCTTATACGAGATTCTGAATCAAGAGCTGTTTTGGAGGGTCCAAAGAGAGTTTCAAAATCTACTTCATGGATTACTTGAATGTTCGGACATTCCGGAGGAGGAGCATTAGACTACATAATGAGAGTGGTAACATGAGTAAGGCCAGAATTTCGAACGAAATTATCATCAAAGGTAACATCAAAACTTTCTTCAATAACTCGAGTACGTCGATTGAGGACTCAATAAGCCTTTGATTTTTAGGAGTATCCGAGGAAAATAGCTTCATCAGCCTTGGGTTGGAAATTGGTAAGATGATCACGGTTGTTCTTGATGAAGCATCTGCATCCGAAAACATGAAGAAATGAGATTGTTGGCTTCCGACCATTCATGGCTTCACATGGTGGTTTTTTAGGCGTCGATTGATGATAATTCTATTCTGAGTAAAGCATGCAGTGGAAACGGCTTCAACCCAAAGATAGAGAGGAAGATTTTCAAAATTTAGCATTGATCGAGCAGCTACAACGAGAGTTCCATTTCTTTGTTCGACTACACTGTTTTGTTGATGAATGTATGGAGCAGAAAGATTGTGATCAATACCTTTCATGGTAAGGAAGTTCTCAATGGTGGAATTGGTGAATTCCGAACCATTGTCACTTCAGATTCACCTTACTTGGAGTTTGATGAGAACTTCTATTCCTTTGATGAAATTTAATTGCTCGGAGGCTATTTCTAACTTTAGCCCGAGGAAGAAGACCCAAGTGAACCTAGTGAAATCATCCACAATTACAAGAATGTACTTTTTGTGATGTAGACTTTCTACTGTTGATGGTCCACATAAATCAATGTGTAGAAGTTCTAAGGGTTCCGAGATCGATTTTTCAATGATAACTAGATGACCTTTCTTTGACTGCTTACCACACTCACATGCAACACATAAATGATCATTCTCAAACTTAAGGAGTGGCATGCCTCTAACCATTTCACCTGAAACGAGATCATTAATGTATCTGAAGTTCAAGTAAGCAAGCCTTCGGTGCCATAATCAACTGAAATTAGGAATAACTTTGGAGAGTAAGCACAACTGCTGTTTTCCAATGATCATGTTGATATCAAGAGGGTACATGTTCTTGTTGCAGTTGGACTTGATGATGCATTATTTTCTGTCTTTAGTCATGATGTAGCTATGTTTCTTGCAGAACTCAACTCGACGATTTGCATCAGTGGGTTGAGCCACACTTATCAGATTGTGCTTTAGATCAACTACGTACGCCACGTGTGAAATTGAGTAATTACCATTTGTAAGGATGCCATAACCTCGAATATAAGATTTTGAGTTGTTGCCATATGTTACATATCCAGCATTTGGTGTAAGCTTCAAATCACGCAGAAAGTCCTTCTTCCCCGTCATGTGCATGGAACAAGCACTATCAATATACCATATTGTTTCTTGCTTCGAAGCACAGAGTGCCTGCAAAATTAGAGAATAGTGGAGTTTTTAGGCTCCACGTTAGGTTTTAGGACAAGGGCACGAGTCTTGGGCTTTTGAAGTGACTTATGAGCAAGTGAGGGTTTTGACGGTTTGTTCCGAGATTCCTTGGGAAATAAACAGAACGACTATGTTCTTTCATCAATCCAATAGTCATATTCGATGACTCAGATTTCCAGAGTTGTTCGCTTTGGAACATGAGCTTTCGAAGAAGTGGGAACGACTGACACCTTCAGAACTATAGTTTCATCAATGCGAGATTTGACTTTCCACGCAAAATTTTGCTTTGAAGATTTTAAAAATTTTGTTTTCTTGGTACTTTTTGGTTTGATTGATGACACATTGGTTTTTGAAGAATTTGGTTTAAAAATAGTGCCATCATATTTAGCAATGAAAACGGATGAAACAGTCTGAGGAGAGGTCTTTTGGACAGAAGTGGTATCCACGTGAGATTTAGGCTTAGTGGAACTAACTACATTCTTCGATTCAACAGGACTAGAAGAATTTGAAGGTCTCTTGAGAATCTTAGTGGGAGTGAAGGAGTTTTCACTAGGAGTTGAGGAAAGAGAATTTCGAGATACACTCTTTTTGGAGTTGTCAAGGAACTTGGAATTTTGTCTAGACTTAACTTCCTTTTTGTGAGCATTTTGAGCTTCCACCTTAGGATCTACCACAAAATTTCTATTGACCATTAGTTTTTTCTTGGATTGACATGAAGATTTTGAAGTTTGTCCTGTAGATGGGTTACTAAACTCGGGATTAATGTGAACCAACTTGGTTTTCGAGGTAATTAAATATTCTAATTCACAAGAATATGAGGTGACGCAACTCGAAGTTTCAACTTTATCATCTAAGGATGCCCATACAAACTTAGAGGTAGCTGTTTTAGTTGTCACCGGAATGATTTCTTCAATAACACAGTTGTTAGGAGGACTATGGTTCAGAATATGGTCTATTCTATTTGACACACTGTGATGGAATTCTGTGGTCTGATTCAGGTCTAGGTTTGTCAGAGGTGGAAGAGGCGTGGAACCAGGACACTTGACAACAATTGGTTGAAACTGATGAATTAAGGACGCAAAATGGTCTACGGTCTCAAGAAGGGGGTGACAAGGGAGAGACAGGGGTGTCCGAATGTTTGATGTTCGGAACCTCTCCCATGAATGTCAAAATTTTCAACTCCTCCAAAGGTCGAGCAATTGGCTTTGGAAACTCGCTTTCAAGGCCAGGTGCTTTGGACCATGGATGACGAAAGTTATGAGTCATTCGTTCGTTTTCTTCAAGCATATCAATGGAATTGTGCAAAACATCTATCTTAGCATTGAGACGTTATTATCAGAAATTAAGATATTTCTTTCAGAGTAGGTAATTTCACATTTGTCTTTCAAAATTATACTTCATCTTTTGACATTACAAGCTCAAGTTCTAAAGACTCAATTTTTAACTTCTTATCCTCGAAACGTAACCTAAGACGATTCAATTTGATTTCCTTCTTCTCACTGGCTTCTATGGCTGACTCATAGGCTTTGTAAATGATGTTCATGCCTGATTGGATTTGAGTTAGATATGGTTCACAAACAGATAAATCAAAATTATTTTCTATAACCATACTTTTTACCTGTTGAATGATGCTTCTCTCTGGTGGATCGTTCGTAACCATGTAGCAGTAGTTGGGTTCAACATCTTCATCATCCGTTTCAGAACCAGATGACCAATAACATTCATCACACTCAATTTCTTGTCGAGCCATGAGACACATATTTATGCCAATAATTACATCATCATTATCCCCAGACGACCAGTATCCTTCCACATCCCTTGATACAATTGTAACAAAAGCTTTTTCACTCTCAGCCAATTCTTGAGCATGTCGAGCATAGTAAGAAGAGTCCTTGATTTTCGGTTTTTGTGGGACTTCGGCTAAGCAATCTTTGGCAAAATGATTTGCATGTCCGCACTTGTGACACATAATTTTTGGTTTTTCAAATTTCGGAATTAGTGGTGGTTCCAAATTGTGATCTTGAATAGGGATATTTGGCTTATAAGCATGAGGGTTTTCAGAAGGTTTGTTGAATGGTTGATGATTGTTTTGGTGAGGAGCTTAAAAGTGGTTATTTTTGTGAGAATTTTGGAATCGGTTATTGTAGGGCTTGTTGAAAGGACGATTATACTTCATAGAGAGTAAAGCAAATTCTTGTTGGAACCGAAGTTCAGAGTCTGTCTCATCAAGATTCATGGTTTCCATAGGAAGATAGTTGGAATTTGTAAGAACCGGAGTAGTAGGGAGTGGGGGTTGGACAGAAGCAGTGAAAGGAACAACAACAGTGAGAGGATCCGAAGTGCCTGGGTTGAAGATTTGAGGTGGGTCATAGGAACTGACTAAGGCAAGAGGACCTCCAGAGAGTTATCTTAAAGTTTGAGCAACATTTGATTCATGACCTTGAAGCTCATCAAAAATTTGATAGAGCTTGAGCTTTTTCAGAGATCAATTACTCTGAAGACAAGACTTCACATTTCCCTATCCCTTTCTGAGGCTGTTGATGAACTTGAGGTTGTACTCAAGAGGAGTTCGGATTATTCCATAAGCTTTCAGGTTGTTGACAACGATTCGGTATCTATTTGAGGCTGATGCAATAGATTTCTCCAGGAGTGGTAGTGAATGTGTCAAACTAATTTACAACCGAAGTCAGTCGTTTGTCCTTCATGTTCTCTGATTCTTCAAACAAATCTTGGAGTGTGTCCCAGATCTCTTTAGCAGACTTGCACAGTTTGATGTGCTCAAAAAGAGAAGGAGGAACGCCAAAACACCATCTTTGAGAAGGCAACTTGATCATCATGCATTTTTCGAGATCATTAGCAAAAGATGGTGCTTGTTGCTGTTCATCTTGACCCAAGAGAGCTGCAACAGCATCTCCAACAATTGTTCGAACTGCAACATGTTGGCCTTCTTTGACGGATTTCCACATAGATTCACCTTTTTCTTTTCCAAGTAAATACCTCTCCATGCTTACTTTCCAATGATCATATTCTTCAACAACTAGCAGTGGGAAACAAGTAGGGCAAACCATGCTATTTGTGATTTGTATTGAATGCATTTGTTGAGGATTAGAAGCAGCCATTGAAGTTAAGATATCTTGTGCAAAAGTGGTATATAGAAGAACATTTATCTTGAGCACAGAAATGATTGAAATACCAAGGTAATTTCAAATTAATCTGATCTTATGGATTCAAAGGACAACCACTCAAGCCCTGATACCAATTGTGAGAACAAGAATGATCGGATGCATAGGGACAAGGTTTGAAAACTTAAACCTTGATTGAATGATTAAGATTAATGTCTGCTTATTAATAATTGTGATCCAATCAAGTCTGGCAAGACCAGTCAAGACTGAATAAGTGCTCCTAACAAAGTATTAAGGATATTAATGAAGAGGGAAGATAATGATCAAGGAAAAGATATTAAATGAAGAACAAGAAGAATGTTTTTGAGAGAATTAAAGTAACTTAGTAAATGCCAAAATGAGTGAAAGATCCATCATTGACTTTGCATTGAAAGCTCCTTTAAATAGGAGTGAAGGTTACATTGAATAAACTAGGAAACTAACATAGAACCGGACAACATAGATGTTCCTAAAATTCTAATTGTCTAATATTACAAAAAGACTAAGTCCTATAAAATGTCATATCAATACAAAGACAAATTTCATTAATTGCATAAAGATAAAATACAGTGACTCCGGATTAGCACACAATCCGGACATGAAGTCCATTCCGGAATGCCTTCACTCTAAACTTTTCATCACTTTCTCTCTAGGTCCGGACAGATTCCGGACCACCCTTCACTACGGAACACATGCACACTTAGGAATTTATCATTTGGATTTAGGATTGCTAGAGGTTCACTTTCAGGTTCCAACAGTGGGAGTGATGACTTGAGAGTGTTGGGGTATAGTGACGCTAACTTTTAGACCGACAGGGATAATTTCCACTCTTAGTCAGGCTGGATCTTTACTCTGAATGAAGGAATAATAACTTGGAAAAGTTCCAAGCAGGAGACAGTAGCTGATTCAACTTGCGAATCAGAGTACATAGCAGCAAGCGAGACGACAAAGGAGGCAATATGGCTGAAGAACTTCATTGGGGACCTTGGAGTTGTACCAGCTAAAAAGGATCCTGTGGAGATTTTTTGTGACAGCGAGAGTGCAGTTACCTTAGCTAAGGAACCAAGGGATCATAGCAGATCCAGGAACATTGACAAAAAATACCACTTCATTAGACATCGAATAGAAGAAGGACTCCTCGTGGACAAGAGTGTATCATCGGATGAGAACCCAGCAGATCCTCTCATGAAGGGGCTGAGTAGGGTTAAGCATTTACAACATGCGAGGCGCATTGGGATGAAGGATGATATTAGTTTTAATGATTAGATAACTCTCTGTAACATCCCAAATTTCGAGTCCAAAATTTTCAATTTTTATATGACGATTTAGAAAACATTTATAAGAAAACACCATCAAGTCATATCATTTCGTAAAACCATAATCTCATGTATGAAATCGTAACATAAAATGAGTAACAATGTCAGAGTACAAACCCAAGAAATATCATAGTGTGGAAATCCAATGCGTGTGTATGATGTGCAGCTACCGCGCCGACTCCTTCCCCTTCGCTGAAGAGGTACCTAAAACAAAACTGAAAACTGTAAGCACGAAACTTAGTGAGTTCCCCCATTGTGCCACATACCATACAATCACATAGCATACATACTGTCGGGCAATTCTGGGGTGCCCGACCTACCCGGTACGGCCATTCTGGGGTGCCGACCTACCCGTACAACAATTCTGGGGTGCTGACCTACGCGTGTCAGGCCATTCTGGGGTGCTGACCTACCCGTCGGTCCTAACAACTAACCCTCAGGGACTATTCTACTCCCTACAACTACTATCACATATATCATAACATAAACATATTATCAGACATATCTGGGGTGTCCGAACTACCCTTCGGTCCTAACAACCGAACCTGGGGACTATTCCTCTCCTACTACCACTATGACATATAACATATCATGCCAGCATATAACCATATCATAACATACTGTCGTACATATCTAGGGTGTCTGAACTACCCTTCGGTCCTAACAACCAAACTTGGGGACTATTTTCCCCCTACTATCACTATTACATATAACATATCAAGCCATCATACAACAAATCAGATAGTAACAAACCTAGATAAATATCACAAAGACAATCATCTAACATACAACCCCTACTGGTGGGCCGACATTGTGGCCATAGACCCACCGCTACTGGAAGGTAACTCACCTCATATGAATGAATGTTGTCAATCCGAGTAGAAGTCTCTATCTGCTGCTCCGGTGATTCTCTGGCTATAATTCCCATAAAGAGACTTAGTTAGAAGCTGATAACTACTCTTAGGGTAAAATGACTATTTTACCTCTGGCCAAAGTCAATATCCGGGTCAAATTCAACTTCCAATTGACCTGACTCGCCAAGTTGGATCGCCAACTCGCTGAGTCCCTATTCTTTCATCTGACCCCTCCCGACTCTACTCGTCGAGTTTGGCAAAGGCTCGACAAGTTCTCCTTCTATAATATCATTGAATGAGCCTTCATCCGACTCGCCGAGTTGTATGAACAACTCGTCGACTTCACCTTCATCCTATGAGCATGTCCAGTCTATTACTCGTCGAGTTGTATGAACAACTCGTCGATTTCATCTTCAAGAGTTCGGAGATTGCCTTGGACTCGTCGAGTTTGTTCATACACTCGCCGAGTCCTATGAT
Source organism: Lactuca sativa (assembly GCF_002870075.4). Classification (NCBI taxonomy): domain Eukaryota; kingdom Viridiplantae; phylum Streptophyta; class Magnoliopsida; order Asterales; family Asteraceae; genus Lactuca; species Lactuca sativa. The sequence goes on along the minus strand of NC_056630.2, from coordinate 185,147,319 downwards.
TCCCATGACCGTAGTTAAGTCTAATACGTTGGGTCGCTCTTATGGACCCCTCTAAAAATCCTTTAAACACTCAACTGGGTTCCTTCGAACCTCAACATATTGGGGACTCAAGCCCCGGACTCGCCGAGTTCCAAGAACAACTTGCCGAGCCAACGTTATCTAAGTCTTATATATATTGATTTCTGATGTACAACACTCATCCAAAAGACAGATCTAGGCTTCTAAGATCGATCTAGCACGCAAAGTTATGAACTTTACGTGCATGCATGGGAGTATAAGCTTAAAGGACCCAAAAATGAGGTCTAAGGTGCATGGGACTCTCTCTGGCTACAAGGTTGGCCACTTTATGCCATGTGGTCCCCTAAGGACCCTGGATCTGGAGTCTTAACCCCTAACCATGGTTGCACTCATGATTGGTCACCAAAAAATGGTTCCTAAAAGCCCTAATTTACTTCAAAATGGGATCTAGGACATGAATGAACAAGGTATAAACTTTATACCACCAAGGAACTGTAGTTGCTGCACAAACTCGAAATCTTCTGGTTCCCTCTTGGCTCCTCAATCTTTTCCTTCCTTCTTGTGATCACAAACCACCAAAATCACCAAAAGGGGCCTTATATCTTCACAAAACAATTAGGTTTTTAGTATGAGGTGTTCTGGGAGCATAAGGGATGATGGAGGCTGTAATAAGACGTTTAAATAGGGTGCAATCCCTCGGATTTAGGGTTTCACTCAAACAACACCTACTCGCCGAGTCAGCCTACCGACTCGTCGAGTAGGTCACTTAAAATGTCCGCAAATCCCGACTCTACTCGATGAGTTGGGCCTCCAACTCGTCGAGTCCCAGAGAAAAACATAAGAATACTTTGAATTAAATGCTTACAAGGAACCAGGTGCTACAATCTCGAAACTTGTAATAGTTGAAATGTAATTGACATTTGATGCTAAAGTAAAAGGTGATTTTTATTTACTAGTATGGTATTGTCTTGTGTCAATCTTACTATTGTTTCATTTTGCATGTTTTGAGTTCCAGGATAGTTACAATTATTCAAACTATCGACAGTCGATCATACATTGGAAGTAGGTATTGAAGCAAGACTGTCATGAATCTGACTTGTAGATTTTCCTGAATTGTATTAGACATAGCAAAGTTTGCTGCAACATTCATGAGTGATCATAAGGTATGAGTATTGCATTAAACCCACGCTCACTTGTATCACTTCATGGAATTTATCTCGAGTGATCGTGAGACGATAATATCATATAAGTCTTCAAACCAAGAGATATAAGTTGTTGACTATGAGTTGGTTGTGCATTAATAGTACATAATCGTTTCAGTAACTTGATGCTATAAAACATGTTATTGTGTACAATTTGATGAGTAGTTAGTAGAAGCATATGAGTCGAAGTTTATCTGTTCCTTTTAGACCTTGGAGGATTAAAAGTGATATCTTGGGCCCCTCGATGATTTTGTTTTGACCTATATACCAGGCCCGGTCAGAACTAAATTGATGTGTTTGATTAAGTCCTATGTCAAACAAATCGAAGATCGAGAAACAAACTGCTGGACAACAAGTATGATGTTGTTTCATGTATTTTTCCGGCTGATATCTTGAGAACAGAGGATTATATGATCACTTGTTTAAAATGGAGCGTCTCGGTTCGACAGAGGCTTTTAAGAGCTACGATTGCTAGTTGGTGTTTTAAGTTGTACTTGCAGTTATAGTTATTAGACTTATCCAAGTGGGAGACTGTTGGATTTAGTGTCTAAGCCCATAACTATAATTGGTATGTACTTGACCCGAGACTAGCATAGTCCATTTGGGTTGCATGGCACCGGAACGATTTGTAGGATGGAATTTTGAGAAGAGGATATTTATGATTTATTAATATATTATAAGTTCTAATATATTAATATGAAATCATATTATTTAATTAGTATTGATCAAGAATTAATTTGGAATTGATTTTGTGATCAAAAGAGACTAATAAAATATATGGGGATTGATTGTGTAAATCATTCATTCTTATAAAGTAGGCTTCTGATCCATAGTTCCATATGTTGGGCTAAACCCATGTGGTGACCCATGGATATTCCATGGTGGTTAAAACCCATGGAGCATGAGGAATGTGGAAAGTCATGCACATTAGGGTTTGCATAGTGTAACCCTAATTGTGTCACACTGTATAAGAAGCCTCATAGCTCATGAAATATGCACCTAGAGTTCTTGTAAAGTGCTAGCCAATTTTGAGTGCATATTATCTCCTCTCAAGTTCTTCCATTTTTTGGTGGTGTTGTGTGAAACATTTGAGGCATCATACTTGGGGTGCTAGGATCTTAAAGCTTCAAGGTTTCAAAGCTACAAAAAAGGTAAGTCATCTAACTAGATTTTGTAGTGTATGTACTCCATAGTATGCTAGTTAGGGTGATATCTTGGAAAAGAAAGTTTGCATGTATAATAGAGAAAACATAGATCCAATGTATATGGGGTTGCATTTACACCATAGGAGTGTTAGAATGCTCAAAACCCTACACACACAAACATATATTATCATGCAAAATACATATAGTTTCCATGGGCTCCCCCATGGTCTTTATCTGGTATGTCATGGGCCCTTACCATAGTCTTTACTTGGAATGCCATGGGCTCCCCCCATGGTCTGATATCCAATTGCCACCCCGGGGGGGGGGGGGGGGGTCTTCTATGCAAGTATCACAGAGACAACTAGCATACCACATAACATGTAAAGGGCCGACATTGGTGCCTTCGACCCATGGATATATTAAGAAGACTCACATCGGATAGGTAAATCTCACGGGTACTCTCTTACTGCAGACTTGCTAAAATCCCCGCGCTATCACACAAATAACACCCAATTAACAATTAGAGTCCACATCTAATCCAATAATCCGTTCATGGGATAAAAAGACCATTTTATCCCTCACTTAGTTTAGTCCAAGACTAAGGCCCCAACTTCTTAACATAAAGTCCCATCAACCAATAATTATCCAAAGCACATTTATGGCCTAATTTTCCAAATTGGGCTGAAACCCTTACTTAGGCCTTACCTTAAAGCCCACTACTTAACCCTAATCCAAAACACACCTTCTCAGATGGCGCAACAAAGCTCAAGCAACCAGGCCCTAAAAGGTAGACCAAACCGAAGCCCAAATACATAAACCCACTCAGACCGAGTACGTGGGGCGTACAAGCATGTATGCACAACATACTCACTTGGAGCCTTGTATGATGCGCACACCTGCTTGTACACCCAACGTACTCATTTAATCAACCCCAACTTAATTTTCTCACTTAATCCGTTAAGACAAAGCTCCACAACACAAATCTAACCTTCTTGAGTTGGGCTAACACATAAAGTTGCCAACTTTATGTCCACACATGGCTAAATGATGCTCTTAAGCTAAAAAGGGACTTAATGGTTGACCTAATGCATACATGACATCATAAAGCACATAAAGCTTGCACCTTTATGCCCACAGATACAAAAATGAACTAAGATTTGAATTGACAAACCCTTAAGAAAACTAGATCATCCATAAGCCCCAAAAGAAAACCAAAACCACAATAAACTAGTCATGAAGAGATCTAATCACACATTGGTTAAGATGAAAACTTGTAACCTTAAAACGTTTCCCCACAAGGTGATGATTCTGGATCCAGGGTCTATCTATCAAGCCAAACAACTTCAAGTTTCTCTACTTTCCTTCCCAAGGGAAAAATATGCACTACAACCTTCTAAGAGCTCAATAACACCATCAAGAGGCTACAAGATCGATTTAGGGTTTTGAGAAAGTGAAGGTTGACCTAGAAATGATGGAAAAGGGCTAACATTATGCTTATATAGTGACATAAAAATTAGGGTTTTCAACCTGATCCTCGTACACCCAACGTACCTCCTCGTACGCCAAACGTACGAGGTCTCGCACCCCGACCCACTTCGCATTTACGCCACACGTCCTTCCAGCTACACCTTATGTAACCTTCCTCGCCTCGATATGCCCTGTGTACCACCTTGGTATGCCCCGCGTACTAGGGTTTTCCCCAAACCCTAAATCATCTGAAGACCATAACTTTCCCGACACGAATTTGATTTCAACCATCCTTATGTCCATGAAAAGGTATTGACACTATAACAACCCAAAAATCAAGACTAAAAATTTCGTTTAATAAATTACTTTAATTAAAACGTTTGTAGGAAAACATTGCCAATTCATAACATTTCATAAACCGCGTGTAATGTTTGAAATTCCATATCATAAAATAATGATAATGTCAGATTACAATCCCAAGGAAAACTCATAAACTGGAATCTGAGGTGTGTGTATGATGTGCAGCTACTGCGCCGGCTCTTTCCCTTTGCTAAAGAGGTACCTGAAACAAAACTGAAAATTGTAAGCACGAAACTTAGTGAGTTCCCCCAGAATACCACATACCATATAATCACATAACATACATATATTGTCAGGCATATCTGGGTGCCCGACCTACCCCTTTGGTCCTCTCGACCGGATACTGCCTAGCATATCTGGGTGCTGGCCTCCCCTTCGGTCCTCTCGACTGGATACAGCCTAGCATATCTGGGTACTGGCCTCCCCTTCGGTCCTCTCGACCGGATAATAGGGACTATTTCACCCCTCTACTACTACCACATAACATGTAACACATAATTGTATTCTATCTAGCATGACTGGGTATGACTACCCCCTTTGGCCCTATCGACCGGTAATCTGGGGACTATCTCCCCTACTGTCACTAGCACATAACATCATATCATACTAACACATAAACATATCAGGTAGTAGCAACCTAGATGAATATCACAGAGACAATCATCTAAGCATACAACTTGTACTGATGGGTCAGCATTGTGGCCGTAGACCCATCGCTACTGGAAGGTAACTCACCTCGAACAAGTAGTTGTTGATAATCCGTGTGGGAAGTCTTTGTCTGCAGCTGCTCCGGAAATGCTCCGGCTACAATCCCCACAAAACACTTAGTCAGAAAATGACATCTACTCTTAGGGTAAAATGACTATTTTAGCCCCAATCAAGTCTAAGTCAAAGTCGACTTCAAGTTGACCCGACTCGCCGAGTTGGGCCGTCAACTCGTCGATTCCCTATCGCTTTACACGTCCTGATCCGTGACTCGACTCGTCGAGTTTGGCGATGACTCGACAAGTTCCTCTTTTATAAGAATATTGAATGATCCTTCATCCGACTCGTCGAGTTGTATGAACAACTCGTCGAGTTCACCTTCATCTGATGAACAAGTCCTGACCTCGGCTCGTCGAGTTGTATGAACAACTCGTCGAGTTCATCATCAATCTTAAGGAGATTGCCTTGGACTCGCCGAGTCTGTTCTAGCACTCATCGAGTCCTATGAATTCTAGATCTAAGGCTAAGTCTGAAGCCTTGGGTTGCTCCTTCTGACCTTCTACAGTCCTTCTAACACCCAGATGAGTTCTTTAGACCCTCAACAGATGTGGGACTTTATTCCTTGGACTCGCCGAGTCCCAAGAACGGACCCGCCGAGTCGGTAACGTCCACACCCTAAATCCTTGATTTCTGATGTACAACCTTTGACCAAAAGATAGATCAAAGCCCTTAGGGTCAATCTAGCACGTAAAGTTACAAACTTTATGTGCATGCATGGAAGAATGAGCCCAAATGGCTCAAAAAGGAACTCCCAACATGCATAAGGCTTTTCATGGGTTCTAAAACAGTTGCTTTCTGCCTTAGGGTCCCTCAAGAACCCTAGATCCGAAACCTTAGCTCTCAACCATGCTTGCAATCATGGTTGTTTGCCAAAATGGCCCTTAAAAGCCCTAGCTTCCTTCAAGAATAGATCCATAATAATAATGAGCAAGCTATAAGCGTTATACCTCAAATGCACTGTGGGGGATGCTCAAACTCGGATCCCTCTATCCTCTTCTTATTCCTTCAAGCTTTTCCTTCCTTTCTTGGATCACAAAAGCACCAAAATCACTCAAAAGGCCTTAGATCTTCAATCACACGATTAGGGTTGCTATGGGAGTCTTCTGGAAGCAAATGGGACGAAGGGTGACTGAATGAGATGTTTAAATAGGGTGCAAACCCTCAGATTAGGGTTTTTTTTTCTGAACAACGCCTATTCGCCGAGTTCGGACGCGGACTCGTCGAGTAGGTCATTAAACTTCTGTGTCCAACACGCTCCAACTCGTCGAGTTGGTCCTCAACTCGCTGATTCCAAGGACAAAATGCAAGATACAAGAATAAAATACATACCAGGAACCATGTGCTACAAATCTCCCTCGTTTATTTTAGACTTCGTCCTCGAAGTCTGTTGTTCGATCCTGGAAGAGTTTTGGATAGTGCTCTATCATCTAGTCTACCGGCTCCCACGTCTATTCCGAGCCCTTCCGATGCTGCCATTGCACCTTCACCAGCTCGACCTTCTTGTTCCTCAGATCCTTCGACTTCCGGTCGAGGATGGCCACAGGCCGCTCAATGTAGTTCAGGCTGTCATCAACCTGAATATCCTCTAGGGGCACTACTGCTGAGTCGTCCACCAGGCATTTTCACAGCTAGGAAACGTGGAAAATGCTGTGGATCTGACTGAGTTTGGCTGGCAGATACAACCTATACGCCACCTTGCCCACCCGGGCTATAACCATGAACGGTCCAATGTACCTAGGGCCCAACTTGCCCCGCTTCCTAAATCGGATAACGCCCTTCCATGGCGATACCTTCAGGAGAACCATATCCCTGACCTGGAACTCCAGGTGTGATCGGCGCTTATCGGCATAACTTTTCTGCCGACTCTAAGCAGTCTGAAGCCTACTCCAGACCTGCTGAATCTTCTCGGTCGTCTTGAGCACCACTTCAGTGCTCCCCATTACCCTCTGGCCAACCTCGCCCCAACATATCGGGGTCCTGCACCTCCTCCCATATATCATCTCCAAGGGAGGGAGGTCAATGCTCGCATGATAACTATTGTTATAGGAGAACTATGCTAATGGAAGGTAGGTATCCCAACTACCTCTGAAGTCTAACACGCATGCTCGCAGCATATCCTCCAGATTATGTATGGTCCGCTCGCTCTGACCATCCGTCTGCGGGTGAAAGGCGGTGCTAAAATGCAGACGAGTTCCCAGCTCATGATGAAACTTCTTCCAAAATCTGGAAGTGAACCACACATCCCTGTCTGAAATCACAGAAACTGGCACCCTGTGTCGTGCCACCACCTCCCTGATGTAGATGTCGGCCAACTTTTCAGCTGAAATGCTCTTCTGAATCGGGATAAAATGGGCACTCTTGGTCAATCGGTCGACGATGACCCAAATCGAATCTACTCCCCGTGCGGTCCTGAGAAGCTTTGTGATAAAATCCATCGTGATGTCTTCCCATATCCACAACGGAATATCCAACGGCTGCATCTTGTCGTGAGGTCTCTGATGCTCGTCCTTGAACTTCCTGCAGGTCAAGCACTACTCCACGTACCATGCCACACCCCGCTTCATGCAGAGCCACCAATAGTCCAGACGAAGATCCGTATACATTTTCGTCGCCCTGGGATGAATGGAGAATCGAGATTTGTGCGCCTCCTCCATCACAACCTAGCGCACAACCCCGTGGTACGGCACTCACACCTTACGGTGTAGTGTCAGTAATCCTCGACTGTCATATTCGAAGGAGGATTCCTGTCCCACTATCCGCTCGCTCTTCCGATGTTCCTCCTTCATGGCCTCCTGCTGGGCCTCGTGAATTAGCTCCAACAACGGAGTCACCACTGTCATCCTCAGATAGATATCCCTAATCGGTGCTGCCTTGCGGCTAAGCGCATCGGCCACCACATTGGCCTTCCCCAGATGGTAAAGGATCCCACAATCATAATCCTTCACCACGTCCAACCACCGACGCTGCCTCATGTTTAGATTCGGCTGATCCATGAGGTACCTCAAACTCTTGTGGTCCGTGTAGATGGTACAGAAAACCCCATAGAGGTAATGACGCCAAATTTTGAGGGCGAATACAACAGCCCCCAGCTCTAAATCATGTGTCGGGTAATTCGCCTGGTGAGGCTTCAGCTGCCTCGACACGTAGGCGATGGCATGCCTTCTCTGCATCAGTACTGCGCCCAAAGCCGAGATGAACGCATCGCAAGATACAACAAAATCCTCTATGCCCTCCGGCAGGGCTAAGATCGGTGCCTCACACAATCTCTGTCTTAGTGTCTCGAATGCGGCCTACTGCTCGTGCCCCTAACAGAAAACTATGGCCTTTTTCGAAAGCTGAGTCAAGGGCACGACTATCTTGGAGAAATCCTGGATGAATCTCCGATAGTAGCCGGCTAATCCCAGGAAACTCCAAATCTCATATGGAGACTTCAGAACCTCCAATCTCATCACGGCCTACACCTTGGCCGGGTCGACCAGAATCCCATTCTGATTGACAAGGTGCCCAAGAAACTGCACCTCGCGCAACCAGAACTCACACTTGGAGAACTTGGCGTACAAGCTCTCCTTCCTCATAGTATCCAAAACCTCTCGTAGATGATCTACATGTTGCTCCTGCGTCTTGGAGTAAACCAAGATATCATCAATAAATACTATCACGGACCGATCCAACATCGGCCTACATTCATGGTTCATGAGATCCATGAACGCGGCAGGAGCATTGGTGAGTCCGAAGGGTATCACCACGAACTCATAATGGCCATAGCGAGTTCAAAACGCAGTCTTCTGCACATCCTCCTCTCTGACCCTCATCTGATGGTATCCCGAGCGCAGATCAATCTTGGAAAACCAAGATGCTCCCTGAAGCTGGTCAAAAAGGTCGTCAATCCTCGGGAGCGGGTAACAGTTCTTCACAGTTACCTTGTTCAGCTCCCGATAGGCTATGCACATGCGATGTGACCCGTCCTTCTTCTTGACAAATAGAATCGGGGCTCCACAAGGCGAACTACTTGGCCTGATAAATGCTTTGTCTAGCAGCTCCTGCTGCTGCGTAGACAACTCCTGCATCTCGGGAGGAGCCAATCGATATGGTGCCTTGGCTATCGGAGCCGCACCAGGGACTAGGTCGATCCTGAACTCCACCTGTCGCTCTGGAGGTATCCCAGGAAGCTCCTCTAGGAACACATATGCGTAGTCTCGCACCACCGGAATGTCGCTCACCGTCGCCTCAACCGCCTCCCATGCATCCATGACATAGGCGACATATTTTGCACAACCCTGCTGAAGGTAGCGCCTAGCCCTCGCTGCCGAACATAAGGCTAGTCCTCGCTGTGGCCTCTCGCCTTGAATCACCAGCTCTCCCCCGCTTGGGATCTTGATCCGCACCAACTGTTGCGCGCAGTCGATCATCGCCCTATTGGGGCTTAGCCAATCCATTTTGATAATAACCTTGTTCCCCCGCAAATGTATGGGAACCAAATCTACTAGGTAGAGCTCCTCGAATAATCTCAACACACATTTTTGGAATACTGCTGATGCTCGCACCGATCGATCATCGGCAATCTCTACCTCTAAAGTGAAATCCAACATGCCCGAAGGCTCGGGAAACCTCTTGCTAAGCACAAGAGAAACAAAAGATCCTGTGGCACCTGAATCAAACAACACCTGTACAGGAATAACGTTCACATGGAACGACCCTAAACATGCATAAACAGAGCATATATCAATATCTTGAACATCATAAAAATAAATCAGTGGAGAAGAAATCATACCCGTCACCACATCGGGTGCGGTGCGTGCCTCCTCGGCAGTCAACTGGAAAGCCCGGCTCCTCACCACTGGAGCCTCCGCCTTGCCCTGCCGGCCATCAGTAATTCGCAGGGTCGCTAGGGTTGGCGCCTTCACTGGCGCGGTTGCTGTTGCTGTCAACTGGGGACAATTGGCCTTTTTGTGGCCCCTCTGGTTGCAGTAAAAACACAACAACTCTGATGTCTAAAAGATGGGTGCAGGGGCGATACAATCCCTGCTGAAGTTCCCTGTCTTGCCGCACTTGTAGCAGCCAGACGCTCCCAACCTACAAACTCCCTCATGCGACTTGCCGCATTTCCTACAGCGGTCACGGCTCTGCGGGTCTTTCGGCCCCGCATCTAATCCCTTGGGATTCTTCCCCGAAGCCCCAATCACCTCTAACTTCCTCTTCCGGATGTGCTCCAGATCAATCTCTCTCTCTCTCTCTCTCCCTTGCCCTGGCAATCATAGAATCCAGAGTGGGACAAGCTGAGAAGCTGACATGCTCCCGAATGTCGGCTCGCAGCATGTCATGGTAGCGGGTCCTCCTCATATCCTCGTCTCCCGCATACTGGGGCACCAATACGGCTCTCTTTCAAAACTTGGCGGTGATCTCCGCTACTGACTCAGTTGTCTGTCTCATATCCAGGAACTCTCGGGCCAACTGCTGGAGTTCCAGCGTAGGCGCGAACTCAGCTCTGAACCGGGTCACAAAATCCGACCATGTCATAGCCTCAACAGACGAAGCTCCCAGAGAGTCACCAAATGACTCCCACCAATCCCTAGCCCGGTCCCTCAAACACCCTGCTGCAAATCGTACCTTCGACCCCTCGGGGCAGAAGCTAGTCAGCTGTGCATATTTAATGTCTGCAATCCATCGTCTGGCAATAATAGGGTCCTTCACCCCATGGAAATCCAGTGCACCACTGCCCCTGAAGTCCTTAAAGGACAGTGTGTGTGATCCTGACTGAGTGGTCTGGCCTCCGCCTTCCTTGATTTAAGTACAGATCCTCTGTTTTCAGTAGTATGGGCCCCTACTACCTTCCACATCTATCCGTACTCTCCTCAAGTACTGCCTCGACTCCACCAAGTCCCTTCTACTACTACTGATCTTTGCTACTCTTATCCTAGGCTTGCCCTAGGGAAATCCCTGACTTCAATCAAACCAGTCCTCAACTATTGAAGGCCTCCTTGTAATTCCAATTAGCCATCACCTGAATACTATCACATGTGACAAGGCTCAAATAATCCTTCGAGTAAAAGACTCGTCCCTACAACGGTTAGACTCAAACGAGAGCTGCACAATAGAGCCAAATCCAGCACTCTGAGATTATTCAACCCTGATCACATGTGACGTGACGTATTCACCTAATGGCTAACTCCCAATATTTAGAGTCCCACAAAGCACGAAGCAAGTAGCATTCAGACACAGGAAACTACTCAAGCAAATCTATCCTCATAACAAGAAACTGTACTAGCATACAATTCACATAAGCTGAAACACATAAAGCAGGCACATAAGGCATCAACCCTAGATCCTTAGTCCTATTCTAGCATGCTGTTCTACTGAAGCTGATAAATAAAACATAAACTTGTATGGGTATTTTGGGGAAAACTTACTTAAGCTCGACTGGTTGCGCACATCACACACTTCAACCTTTCTCAAAATTCTTTATCTTATTTTTTTAGAAAACTATTTTCTTGTAAAAGCTTTTAATCCCTTGATTTGAGTCCAGACACCCCCGAGGGTGTGTCCGAATCCCTCAAACCAAGGCTCTGATACCAACTTGTAACGACCCAAAAATCATGACTAAAATTTTCGTTTAATAAATTACTTTAATTAAAACGTTTGTAGGAAAACATTGTCAATTCATAACATTTCATAAACCGCGTGTAATGTTTGAAATTTCATATCATAAAATAATGATAATGTCAGAGTACAATCCCAAGGAAAACTCATCAAGCGGAATCTGAGGTGTGTGTATGATGTGCAGCTACCACGTCGGCTCTTTCCCCTTTGCTGAAGAGGTACCTGAAACAAAACTGAAACCTGTAAGCACGAAGCTTAGTGAGTTCCCCCACAATACCACATACAATATAATCACATAACATACATATATTTTCAGGCATATCTGGGTGTCCGACCTACCCCTTCGGTCCTCTCGACCGGATACTGCCTAGCATATCTGGGTGTTGGCCTCCCCTTCGGTCCTCTCGACCGGATATAGCCTAGCATATCTGGGTGCTGGCCTCCCCTTTGGTCCTGTCGACCGGATACTGGGGACTATTTCACCCCTCTACTACTACCACATAACATGTAACACATAATCGTATTCTATCTAGCATGACTGGGTATGACTACCCTTTTGGCCCTATCGACCGGTAATTTAGGGACTATCTCCCCTACTGTCACTAGCACATAGCATCATATCATACTAACACATAAACATATCAGGTAGTAGCAACCTAGATGAATATCACAGAGACAATCATCTAATCATACAACTCCTACTGATGGGCCGACATTGTGACCGTAGGCCCACCGCTACTGGAAGGTAACTCACCTCGAACAAGTAGCTGCTGATAATCCGTGTGGGAAGTCTTTGTCTGCTGCTGCTCCGGAAATCCTCCGGCTACAATCCCCACAAAACACTTAGTCAGAAAATGACATCTACTCTTAGGGTAAAATGACTATTTTACCCCCAATCAAGTCTAAGTCAAAGTCAACTTCAAGTTGACCCGACTCGCCGAGTTGGGCCGTCAACTCGTCGAGTCCCTATCGCTTTACATGTCCTCATCCGTGACTCGACTCGTCGAGTTTGGCGATGACTCGACGAGTTCCTCTTCTATAAGAACATCAAATGATCCTTCATCCGACTCGCCGAGTTGTATGAACAACTCGAGTTCACCTTCATCTGATGAACAAGTCCTGACCTCGACTCGCCGAGTTGTATGAACAACTCGTCGAGTTCATCATCAATCTTAAGGAGATTGCCTTGGACTCGCCGAGTCTGTTCTAGCACTCGTCGATTCCCATGAATTCTAGGTCTAAGCCTAAGTCCGAAGCGTTGGGTCGCTCCTTCTGACCTTCTACAATCCTTCTAACACCCAACTGAGTTCTTTAGACCCTCAACAAATATGGGACTTTATGCCTTGGACTCGCCGAGTCCCAAGAATGGACTCACCGAGTCGGTAATGTCCACACCCTAAATCCTCGATTTCTGATGTACAACCTTTGACCAAAAGATAGATCCAAGCCCCTAGGCTCGATCTAGCACGTAAAGTTACAAACTTTACATGCATGCATGGAAGAATGTGCCCAAATGGCTCAAAAAGGAACTCCCAACATGCATGAGGCTTTTCATGGTTCTAAAATAGTTGCTTTCTGCCTTAGGGTCCCTCAAGAACCCTAGATCCAAAACCCTAGCCCTCAACCGTGCTTGCAATCATGGTTGGTTGCCAAAATGGCCCTTAGAAGCCCTAACTTCCTTCAAGAATAGATCCATAATAATAATGAGCAAGCTATAAGCTTTATACCTCAAATGCACTGTGGGAGATGCTCAAACTCGGATCCCTCTATCCTCTTCTTGTTCCTTCACACTTTTCCTTCCTTTATTGGGTCACAAAAGCACCAAAATCACTCAAAAGGCCTTAGATCTTCAATCACAAGATTAGGGTTGCTATGGGAGTCTTTTGGAAGCAAATGGGACGAAGGGTGACTAAATGTGATGTTTAAATAGGGTGCAAACCCTCATATTAGGGTTTTTATCCGAACAGCGCCTACTCGTCGAGTCCGGATGCGGACTCGTTGAGTAGGTCATTAAACTTCTGTGTCCAATACGCTCCGACTCGTCGAGTTGGTCCTCAACTCGCCGAGTCCAAGGACAAAATGCAAGATACAAGAATAAAATACATACTAGGAACCAGGTGCTACAGACACACTCTACACTATTATCAACTCATACTCGCCATAAGATATTCCAAACGAACTTCCACTTTCCATAAAAGGCGGTGTTGATAAATTACTGAAATGCCCTCTGATTCGAAAACACAAATCGAATAGCCGAAACATCTGGATTACATTATCCAACTCCAAATGGGTCCAAAACTCAATTCCTTAAGGATCCGAAACCTGCTAATACCAATCGCTAATCACCATCCCCAACAAAGGAACAATTTTAAACAAGACATTACAACTCATTGGATGGGTCCGTTTATGTGAGTTAAGGTGAGGCCCATTATACTCATTAGGTTGGGGGTCGTATGCGAGTTAGGGAGAGGCCCGTTATACTCATTGGGGGGGGGGGGGGGGGGTCGTTGCTTGTATGGTATGTCGTATTATGGGGAACTCACTAAGCTTTGTGCTTACGATTTATGTTTAAATGTTTTTCAGGTGCTTCCGGCTCAAAATGGAAGGCCCCGGCATGATAGCATCGCATCCACCAGTATTTAGCATTTTATCATTTTTGGAATGTACTCTGATAACTATTTTTCCGTATTGTCATACTTTGATGGTTTGAAATGAATGATTGATGGTTTTGGTTGACTTAAAAATAAAAACTTTTACTTAGTATTTATGGGATGTTCACTCTTTCTTCCTCTTATAAATGGTGGCGTACAGTAAGGATAATGGTGTCCGCGTGAAGTTTTCCTTTATTTTTTAAGCCAATTTTCAAAAATTTCCATATCAAGAAGGTTATATTAGTCGATGTATAAAAATAACTCTTATTTTTAACAAAGTTAGCCATAAGAGCCGTTTATGTAAGGAATTTTAAACTTAGGGGACATCTTTGTAAGAAATTCATCATCAGGACCAAATTTGATATGTTTTGCCTAGTAGACTCTTAGTCCTCTTCTGAACCATCTATGTAACTTTTTTGTAAAAACTTTGTTGTTATTGAAAGTATACGAAACTTGGTGATTAACTATTGTTATTAAACATGTAAAACAGTTATTTATACTAAAAAAAAGTGTATAAACTATGATATTATCTTCAAGTGTATTATTAAAAACACATTATAAAGTAGAAAACTGGAAAATATTAAAGCAATTACAATAACATAATACAATTAACAAAATTAGTATTATTCAAGATAAATATTTATCTCAAAACATATTATTTTAATTGTCTTAGTCTCAACTCTTGGGTTGCAAGTGAATAACATCATGTATAATTTTCAATTTAATATCATTTCCACTTATCTTTATAGTTAGATGATATAAAATTTACTATTTTAATCATTTTTAATTTTCATCCTAATGATTTTTAAAG
Organism: Lactuca sativa; assembly: GCF_002870075.4. NCBI lineage: Eukaryota > Viridiplantae > Streptophyta > Magnoliopsida > Asterales > Asteraceae > Lactuca > Lactuca sativa. The sequence continues at coordinate 185,132,303 of NC_056630.2, read as the reverse complement.
ACTAATCTTTAAATGGTTATTGTGCCCCTTTCTAGTCTCTAACATTTTTTTTCATGAATGGTCTCCTTGGTTTTAATTTTTATTTTTAATTGTCTATCACTATCTAAAAAAGACATTTATATAATTAATCTTACCCACTAAAATTACGACAAATCACTATTTGATTTTATTTTATTTGATATATTTCTAATATAGCCTTAATGATTAGTTAAAAAATTTTGATTTTATTTTATTTGATATATTTTTAATATAACCTTAATGATTAATTAAAAAAATATAAAATTATGACACCTATCATAATTTTATTGGCCATTTATACATTTAATCCCTTGCTTCCCGATGCACCATCTTCCCTCTTTGACCTATGTTCATCACAGCACCCTCCTCTTTCTTCTGCCCCGTATAGTTTAAAAAAAAGTGCCTTTGCTAGCAATCATGTGGGTTTGAAAACAACGAAGCAATCATGAAAAGCCATCGTGATTGGATCTGGAAATGAACGGTGTCCTGGAAAACACCTTGGAAATCACCAGCATCCTGGATTTGATTTATATATTTTTCTATTTTCAGAGTCGACCTTCCTTTCCCCGTTATCGATTTCTAATTTTTCCAATGTTTTAAAAACTGGTTTGAACCGGACGGTCAAACCGGTTGGACCGAAAATCGGAGAATAGAGCGGTTCAACTATCACCAGTTTTATGTCTATTTCTGAACCGGATCGAACCGGCCGGTTTTTACAAAAATCTGGTTGAACCGGTTAAATTGAATAAAAACACATGAAATTGAAACCTTTTGCATAATAAACTTTAGTTGTTTTTTAACATTTATTAGAATTTTTCTAAATAAAAGCATATGATAAATGTTATGAAGTTTTTTGATGCATTTATATTCATCTAGGACTTTATTTTCTTTTTAATCCACGTAGATTGATGTAAAACTTATGGTTATGAGTTATTTTAATGTTTTTAGAATGATCTACAACTTGTTTTCATATGTATTTTAATGTTTGAACGTATGGACATCATATTCTTGATTTGTGTATGTAGGTATGTGTGCGAAAATACAAAAAAAGATGAAAATTATAGAAATCGGTTTACTCAGCGGTCGAACCAGTTAAACCGGTTGAACCGGAAACCGGTCACCATACCGGTTCAACTAAAAAACCGGTTTTTAAAACATTGAATTTTTCTCTCTTTCTATTTCTTTGTGATTTTGTTTATTTCAAGTTGCAGGATTATCAATTTTGAATCTGGGTTTCCAAAATCAAGTTTATCTTTGGGATTTCATTTATTTCAAGTTGGATTTGGTTGTAGTTGGATCAAGACTTAGAAATCGCACCCTATAATCAATAATTCGCATCGTGTGATGAAACAACTGAAAGTGTGGCAAACTTAATCGATAAGAGGGTGTTGGATAATTCTTTTGTTGTTATGTATCTCTTTTACATCTGAAAGTGTGGATGACTTGTACAGTTTGGGGGTTTTATAGATGTTTTGAAACTGAATTTGGTTTATGGAGTTTGAGAGTATGGACTGAATGGAACTCTGGTGATGGAGGTATATAAGAGGAAGTACTTAATTTTGAATAGAACAAATTGACGACAAAATGGTATAAAACAGGTGGGTAGAATTTGCATCTAGGAATACTAGTCAACAATACTTGGTGGGGTGCAATTTTCCATTCAGTAAAACTCAGCTTTGATGATAAAGGTCAGTAGGAGCAGAGTGAGAAAAAACCGTAGGAAATGAATGGCAGCCAAAAACATAACACCACCACCATGGTTTAGGTGGTTCGGGATTGGACGGAAGGGAGGCTACCCCGCCTCCTATCTCTTCACGTTATTGGTCCGACCGATGGGTCGGGACAAAGCAAAAAAGGAATGGGAAGTGGTCATCTTCCAATGCATCGGATTTCGGCATGGGGGAAATGACAGCAACATTACGGAAAATGACAGCAACATTAATCGATACAATCTAAATCTCACTGAACGTTTGACATTCGACAAAGAAAAAGAAGCCAAATAAAAGATGAAGCGTGCGAAAGGAAAGAAATGGACGAAATGAAGTATTATGGAAAAATCCGATCATCTTTTGAGACCGACGCTCGAGCTAGTTTTGACCCTCGAACTAGTTTTGAAGAAGAAGAAAATCATGAAAAAAATATTTCTCCTAGATCGTTTATTTTTTTTTTTAAATTTAGGTCGTTTATTTATGTAGGTTGTTTTTTTTAATGCCGGTTGTTTTCTAGGCTTTTATTAATTTTGGTTTTTTATGTAGTTTTTATTTTAAGAGTAGTGTTTTAATTACCTTTTGTGTTTATTGATCATTTTTAAGGGATTATATTTATTTTTTGAATTATTTTTATTTAAAAATAATATAAAAGTGAAAGGTAGTGAAAAGTGATCATTTCCTACCTTTTGGTGAGAGAAGCATGAGTGAATGGATATTTGATGTACCATTCAAAAAATAAGTGTTGAAATATAGGTATATCCTCTAGTCTAATTGTTGCTTAAGGTCTACTAAAACCCAACGTATTAGGTCCATCGATGGGAATTTTACAATCCTTGAAGACGTCAAGGAAATTGTAGAGAAGGAAGGTGGAGTTGAAGGAATTTGGCATGGGGATGGTGACGGTGGCCGTGGTGATGGTGATGGTGACAGACATTGGTATGAGAGAAGAGTGGAAGGGGATGGGTGATATTTATTTGATATTTTATTTTTTTAATCATTTAAACAAAAAAAATAAAAAAATAATTAAAAAGGGTATAAAAGTCTTTTTATATGGGTTAGGAACCAACCATGATAAAAATTAAAACTACACGAACCTTACATGAGACTGAAAAAAATTGGGATTAAACATGATATTCTAAGAAACCACACGAACAATTTATAAAAGACTAGTCTTTTTTAAAATAACAATCATTGTTTCGAATAACATGTAATCTGTAAATTTATAATGTTTATAGTTATACGTAGTTTTGATTTAATGTTTTCATTAACTATTGGTTTTTCTATTTAGGTAAAAAAAACTATTATTTTCAATCTAAAATAACAATCTCTATATATTTAATTAGTTTCTTAGATATTTAATATCATTTTTAAAATTAAATTAGTTTTTTTGATATATAATATCATTTTTAAATTAATAAATTAAGTATATTGGATTGAAAATTTAAAAATTAGTATCGCTATTAAAATAATAAAGAGTTCTAATTTTTATGAATAAATCAAATTGCAATCGTTCATAATTAATAAAATTTTATCTTGAACCATATTTGAAAAATGTTACAAACATAAGATATACACAAATAATTTAAATTAATTAATATTATTGTTAACTAATTTTAAAATAATTTTTCATCATAAAATTTAAAAAGATTAAAGTTTAGTAGGATATTTTCCTTTCTTTTCAAATATATAAAATTAATTAATCAGTATAACTTTTATTAGAAAGAATTTGAAAAACCATGTGAGTTTCAAATCAATATGGTAAAAACAGTTATGTTATATATATATATATATATATATATATATATATATATATATATATATATATATATATATATATATATATATATATATATATATATATATATATCATGAAAATATATGTGTATAAAACTTCAAAATGACAAACATCCATACCCAGATAAGAGATCATTGAGCAAAGTATGTAAGGCTTTATATGTGATTGATATTTACATGTTTGGTTAAAACTATTCTAAGGTTGTTTGTAACATTCAGAGTTTCGGGTATGATTTAATTTTAATTATTTATTCAAGAAAAAAAAGGGACTCGACGAGTTGGTGCCACGACTCGTCGAGTAGGTGAGGAAGTTTCCGCGAATCTTCGCGACCAGACTCGACGAGTCGGGCATATGACTCGCCGAGTCTGCGCTGGCAATTGAAATCCTAATTCCCGGGTTTTGGAGCCTATTTAAGGGCACTCAGAGCCTCCCATTGCGGCTACCAGTCCCTTGAGAGAAACCCTAAGTGAGCTAAATCGTTTGTGAGGAAGGAGAGGCCATATTTGATCTTTCTATCATTGGTTTAGCAAGAAGAAGGTGATCAAGATCAAGAGGAGGCTGAAGGAGGTGCTATTTGGGGGAATTCTGAGCTCAGGAGTGCTTATGTGAGGTATAATCTCGATCCATCTTCTGTTTTGGTGATTGTTTATAGAGTTAGGGTTTTCTAGACCCTATGGTAGATGGTTTTGTTGAGTATATGGTTCCTTTTCGTATTATGGTCTTGGATCTGGATCCATAGAGGTCCAGAGACCTTACTCCTTTGAGCTTTATGAGGATTGTTGGTGAATATGAACTTAGGATGCCATATTAGAGGTCATTTCTTCAAATAGAACCTTGGAGCCTTTGCATGGTGTAACGCCCAGTTCCTGGTACGTATTTATTTTGATTAAAGGTTGTTTTTGGGAGAGCTACTCGGCGAGTTGTAGCCCTAACTCGCCGAGTAGATGTCGAGATGGGTGCGGGCTTTAAGTGATCTACTCGGCGAGTCCACGCCTGGACTCGACGAGTAGGCCAATCAGGAGGAGACCCAAATCCTTTGGGTTGTACCCTATTTAAATGTCCTTATAGCCCCATCTCAGCCTCTATCATCCTCAGAGCGTTCCTTATCGAAACCCTAGCATGCATTTGTAAGATTGAATGATTTGTTGCCTTGTGAAGGATTTTTGGGGCACTTTGGAGCAAGTGCAAGAAGAGGGAGATTGAAGAGGTCAAGGAGGGGACTTAGATCCAGAGCAAGCTCATTTGTACTCATTCATTCTGGTAATAAAGTTTCCATCTTTGTTATTGATTTATTAGATCTTGTTTGTCCCTAAAATTGTTGCTTTTAAGCCCTAAAACCCCAAATCCGTGAGGATAAACCTTTAGGTTGGGTTATACTTCGGATCTAGGCCTTATAGACGTGTTAGGAGCATAAAGTTGATGTGGTTGAAGTGATTAAGGACCCCATTGAGAGCATGACCCCTTAAAGGACTTGGAATTGCATTTTTGAGCTTATAAGGCCATGCATGCATGTAAAGGTTGCAACTTTATGTGTTAAGCATGCCCTGGGATCATAGATCTGTGGTTTTGAAGCGATGCATGTCTCTGTTTCGGATTATAAGGAAATTGGGTCAAGGGACTCGGCGAGTCCCAAGGTGGAACTCGGCGAGTTCTATGAAGATGGCCTTAGACTCAGCGAGTTGGAAGAATAACTCGGCGAGTCCTATGAAGATTTCCTGGTACTCGACGAGTTGTTCATACAACTCGGCAAGTAGGATGAACGACTATTAGACTTTGGTTTAGAAGGAAAACTCGTCGACTCAACGCTTAACTCGACGAGTGGAGACGGGTTATGGTCAGACAAAGGGGTGGGGACTCGGCGAGTTGGCAAGCCAACTCGGCGAGTCGGGTCAACTGACAGTTGACTTTGACATTGACTTTTGGTATGGTTAGGGGTAAATGGTCATTTTACCCTAAGGTCGGTTAGCAGTATTTGACTAAGTGTTTGCTGGGAATTGTAGCCGGAAGATTTCCGGGACAGCAGCAGCAGAAGACAATCAGTTCCCACACAGACCAGTAGCTACCTTTCGAGGTGAGTTTCCTTCCAGTAGTGACGGGTCTAAGGCACCAAGGCCGGCCCGTATAGACGATATGTTAGTGTCAGAGTGTGGGCAGAGCCCGTATCTCACGGTTGAGTTTGATTATGATATATGTCAGTATGATAGAATTGTTTATACTCGTCGTCTGTATGATACTTGTATGTTATGGCTAAGCAGCTGAGTGTGGGCGAGGCCCGTATCTCTCTAGTAGTGGAGTGTGGGTGGGGCCCGTATCTCGTAGATAGCAGAGTGTGGGCGAGGCTCGTATCTCTCGGATAGCGGAATGTGGGTGAGGCCCGTATCTCCCAGTTAGCGAAGTGTGGGTGAGGTCTGTATCTTCATGAGTGTGGGCGAGGCCCATATCTCCTAGCTGTTCATCGTATGTTTGTATGGTATGAGGTATTATGGGGGAACTCACTAAGCTTAGCGCTTATGGTTTTCAGTTTTTGTTTCAGTTACCTCTTCTTCGAAGGGGAAAGAGCTGGCGCGGTAGTGGCCCATCACACACACATGTATCGTATTTCCGCACTAGGAGATCTTCCTGGGGATTCGTACTCTGACATTTGTTATGTTTTATGAAAATGTTTTCCAGACATATGATATCTTTTATGAAATGTTATGCTCGGTGAACGTTTTATTTCTAATGTTTTACTAAGTATATGTTTTAAAAATGAAATTTTTGGCTCGTATTTTTGGGATGTTACAAGTTGGTATCAGAGCCCTGGTTTGAGAGATTCAGACACACCTTCGGGGGTGTCTGAACTCAAATCGAGGGATTAAAAGGTTTTGAAAAAGAAAATGTTTTCTAAAAGGTTTAGTAAAGAGTTTTAAGAAGGAACAAAGCATGTGATGTGCGCGACCGGCCGAGCTCAAGTAAGTATTCCCCAAAGTACCCATACAAGTTTATGTTATGTTTATCAGGTTTAGTAGAACAACATGCTAGAATAGGACTAAGGATCTAGGATTGATGCCTTATGTGCATGCTTTATGTGCCTTAGTGTATGAAAAATTGCATGCTAGGATTAAGTAGACAGCAGTAGGATAGCCTGTTAGGGTTATGCCTGATAGTATGAGTTTAGCACTGTATACTAGTTCAGTTTTCCTCTATGAGGGCAGAGTTGCTTGAGATTGTACCCTTTGTTCGAATGCTGCTTGCTTTGTGCTTTGTGGGACTCTGAGTGATAGGAGTTAGCCATTAGGTGAATACGTCCCGTCACATGTGATCAGGGTTGAATAATCTTAGAGTGCTGGATTTGGCCCTATTGCGCAGCTCTCGTTTGAGTCTAACCGTTGTAGGGACGAGTCTGTTACTAGAAGGATTATTTGAGCCTCATCACATGTGATGGTATTCAGGTAATGGCTAATTGGCATTACAAGGAGGCCTTCAGCAGCTGAAGACCGGGAAGGGTGGAATTAGAGATTTCCCTAGGGCAAGCCTAGGATGGGTATAGAAGTGATCAGCAGTAGTGAAAGGGATCTGGTGGAGTCGAGGCAGTCCTTGAAAAAGGTACGGATAGATGTGGAAGGTAGTATGGGCCCGTACTACTGAAAGCATAGGATCCGTACCCGAACCAAGGAAGGCCAAGATAAGACCAGGGAACTTGTAATAGATGTGATCCCTCAAGAAGTATCAGTATCACTAACGAATGTTATTTATGTATTGCAGAATGGTGGTACTACGATCGAGGCCGATAGATGGTTGTTCAGGAGAGGGGTCAGGTTCGGGATCAGGTTCCGAGCCAGTAGATGAGGGACTACGCGAGTTCATCGCGTCGGAGATCACCAGGGGTATCCTTGAGTCGACCCCCATTATCTTCGGGTCAATCAAGGAAGGGATAATTCAGTTGATGGAGGATCGCCTCCGGGCATTCAGGAGCGATATGGCATCTGGCCAGTCGGGATCTCGCATACTGTCCTTCAAGGACTTCAGGGGAAGTGATGCACCGGATTTTCACGGGGCGAAGGGCCCCATAGCTGCCAGACGATGGATTGCAGACATTGAGTCTGCACAGTTGACTAGCTTCTGCCCTGAGGGGTCGAAGGTGAGGTATGCAACATGATGTTTGAGAGATCGAGCTAGGGATTGGTGGGAGTCCGTTGGTGACTCGTTGGGAGCCTCGTCTGTTGAGGCTATGACTTGGTCGGACTTCGTGACCAAGTTCAGGGCAGAGTTTGCGCCGGCTCTCAAGCTTCAGCAGCTGGCCAGGGAGTTCTTAGACATGAGACAGACGACGGAGACTATGACGGAGATCACCACCAAGTTCCGGGAAAGGGCATTATTGGTACCCTAATACGTGGGTGATGAGGACATGAGGAGGACCCGCTACCATGACATGCTCCGAGCTGATATTCGGGAGCATGTCAGTTTTTCAGCTTGCCCCACCCGGGACTCTATGATTGCCAGGGAGAGGGAGAGGGAGATAAACCTGGAGCACATCCGGAAGAGGAAGGCACAGGAGGGACAGGCGGGAGGGGCTTCGGGGAAGAAGCCCAAGGGATCAGATGGTAGGCCGAACGGCCAAAGAGGACCAGGCCGCTGCAGGAAATGCGGCAAATCACACGAGGGAGCATGTAGATTGGGATCGTCGGGCTGCTACAAGTGTGGCAAGACGGGACACTTTAGCAGGGATTGTGCCACCCCTGCACCTGTGATTCAGACAATGGAGATACTGTGTTTCCACTGCAACCAGAGGGGCCACAAGAAGGCCAATTGCCCCCAATTGACAGCATCAGCGCCGGTGAAGGCGCCGGCTCCAGCTACCCTACAGATAACAGACGGCCGGCAGGGCAAGGTAGAGGCTCCAATGGTGAGGAGTCGGGCGTTTCAGCTGACGACAGAGGAGGCACGCGCCGCACCCAATGTGGTGACGGGTATGATTCTTTCCCCTCTATCTTACTTTTATGATGTCATGATATTGATATGTGCTCTGTATATATATGCATTACGATCGTTCCATGTGAACGGTATTCCTGTTTAGGTGTTGTTTGACTCGGGTGCCACCCGGTCATTTGTTTCACTTGCGTTTAGCAAGAGGTTTACTGAGTCTTCGGGCATGTTGGATTGTCCTTTAGAGGTGGAGATCGCCGATGATCGATCAGTGCAAACGTCAGCAGTGTTCAGGGATTGTGTTCTAAGGTTGTTTGAGGAGCGCTACCTGGTGGATTTGGTTCCCATTCCGTTGTGTGAGAACAAGGTAATTATAGGCATGGATTGGTTGATCCCTAATGGGGAGGTGATAGATTGCGCATAGCAGCTGGTGCAGATCAGGACCCCGTGTGGGGGAGAGTTGGTGATCCACGGCGAGAGGCCACAGCGTGGACCCACAGTATGTTCAGCAGCAAGGGCTAGGCGCTACCTTCAGCAGGGTTGCGCGGGTTATGTCGCGTACGTTATGGATACCTGGGAGGCGGGTAAGGCGACGGTCAGCGAGGTTCCAATGGTTCGAGACTACGCTGATGGGTTTCCGGAGGAGCTTCCTGGAATACCTCCGGAGCATCAGGTGGATTTCAGGATCGCCCTTTTTGATCAGTTGCAGGGAGCATCTTGGTTCTCAAAGATCAACTTGCGTTCAGGTTATCATCAGATGAAGGTCAGAGAGGAGGATGTGCAGAAGACTGCATTTCGGACGCGTTATGGCCATTATGAGTTCGTGGTGATGCCGTTTGGGCTCACCAATGCTCCTGCCACGTTCATGGACCTCATGAACCGTGTGTGCAGACTGATGTTGGACCGGTCTGTGATAGTTTTCATCTATGACATCTTGGTTTATTCCAAGACGCAAGAGGAGCACGAGGAGTACCTGAGGGAGGTTCTGGAGACCCTGAGGATTGAGATCTTGTACGCTAAGTTCTCCAAGTGCGAGTTCTGGTTGCGCGAGGTGCAATTCCTTGGGCACCTTGTCAACCAGAATGGCATACTGGTCGACCCAGCCAAGATCGAGGTCGTGATGAGATGGGAGGTTCTGAAGTCTCCATTTGAGATTCGGAGTTTCCTAGGATTAGCAGGATACTATCAGAGATTCATCCAATATTTCTCCAAGATAGTCGTACCCCTGACACGGTTGACTAAGAAAGTCGTGGTCTTTCGGTGGGGGCCTGAGCAGCAGGCAACGTTCGAGACTCTCAGACATAGATTGTGCGAGGCGCCAATCTTTTCCCTGCCCGAGGGCGTGGAAGATTTTGTGGTGTACTGTGACGCATCCATTTCGGGGTTGGGTGCGGTACTGATGCAGAGGGGGCATGTCATTGCTTACGCATCGAGGCAGCTGAAGCCTCACGATGCGAACTACCCGACGCATGATTTGGAGCTGGGGGCAGTGGTCTTTTCCCTCAAGATTTGGCGGCATTACCTCTACGGGGTTCGATGTACCATTTACACGGACCACAAGAGTTTGAGGTACCTCATGGATCAGCCGAATCTGAACATGAGGCCGCGTTGGTGGTTGGACGTGGTGAAGGATTATGATTGTGAGATCCTTTATCACCCGGGGAAGGCCAATGTGGTGGTCGATGGGCTTCTCCGTAAGGCGGCACCGATCAGGGATGTATGTATGAGAATGACGGTAGTGACTCCACTGTTGGAGAAGATTCGGGAAGCTCAGCAGGAGGCTATGAAGGAGGAGCATCAGAAAAGTGAGCGGATAGTGGGTCAAGTCACCTCCTTCGATTATGATAGCCGAAGATTATTGACACTACACAGTAGGGTGTGGGTGTCGTATCACGGAGGCATGCATCAGATCTTGATGGAAGAGGCGCACAAATCCGATTTTCTATTCATCCAGGGGCAACGAAGATGTATAGGGATCTTCGTCTAGACTATTAGTGGCCCTGCATAAAGCGGGATGTGGCTTGGTACGTTGAGTGGTGCTTGACCTGCAGGAAGGTCAAGGCCGAACATCAGAGACCGCACGGCAAGATGCAGCTGTTGGACATCCCGTTGTGGAAATGGGAAGATATTACGATGGATTTTATCACAAAGCTTCCCAGGACCGCGCGGGGAGTAGATTCGATTTGGGTCACCGTGGATCGATTAACCAAGAGCGCCCATTTTATTTCGATCCAGGAGAGTATCTCGGCCGAAAAGTTGGCCGATATCTATATCAGAGAGATAGTGGCGCGGCACGGGGTGCCGGTGTCCGTAGTATCAGACAAAGATGTGCGATTCACTTCCAGGTTTTGGAAGAAGTTTCATGATGAGTTGGGCACTCGTCTGCATTTTAGCACCGCCTTTCATCCGCAGACTGACGGTCAGAGCGAGTGCACCATTCAGACTATGGAGGATATGTTGCGAGCGTGCATGCTAGACTTCGGTGGCAGTTGGGATACTATCTTCCCTTGACTGAGTTTTCGTACAACAACAGCTACCATGCGAGTATTGACCGCTCTCCTTTTGAGATGCTCTATGGTGGGCCCTAGGTTCATTGGTCCTTTAAGGGTTTTGGCCCGAGTGGGTCGGGCCGCCTATAGGTTGGATCTTCAAGCAGAGCTTATCCAGATCCACAACACTCTTCATGTTTCTCAGTTGAGAAAGTGTTTGGTAGACGAGTCGACAGTTGTACCCTTAGAGGATATTCAAGTTGATAGCAACCTGAATTACATCAAGTGACCAGTTGCGATCTTAGATCGAAAGACGAAGACCTTGAGGAACAAGGTGGTTCAGTTGGTGAAGGTGCAGTGGCAGCACCGGAGGGGTTCAGAGTGGACATGGGAGGCGGAGGAGGAGATGAGGGAGCTCTACCCAGAGTTGTTTCTGGAGTCAGGAGACTTCGAGGACAAAGTCTAAGATAAGTGGGGGAGATTTGTAACGACCAGTTCCTGGTACGTATTTATTTTGATTAAAGGTTCTTTTTGGGAGAGCTACTCGGCGAGTTGTAGCCCTAACTCTCCGAGTAGATGTCGAGATGGGTGCGGGCTTTAAGTGATCTACTCGGCAACTCCACGCCTGGACTCGGCGAGTAGGCCAATTAGGAGAAGACCCAAATCCTAAGGGTTACACCCTATTTAAATGTCCTTATAGCCCCATCTCAGCCTCTATCATCCTCAAAGCGTTCCTTATCGAAACCCTAGCCTCCATTTGTAAGATTGAGTGATTTGTTGCCTTGTGAAGGATTTTTGGGGCACTTTGGAGCAAGTGGAAGAAGAGGGAGATTGAAGAGGTCAAGGAGGGGACTTAGATCCAGAGTAAGCTCATTTGTAGTCATCCATTATGGTAATAAAGTTTCCATCTTGGTTATTGATTTATTAGATCTTGTTTGTCCCTAAAATTGTTGCTTTTAAGCCCTAAAACCCCAAATCCGTGAAGATAAACCTTTCGGTTGGGTTATACTTCGGATCTAGGCCTTATAGACGTGTTAGGAGCATAAAGTTGTTGTGGTTGAAGTGATTAAGGACCCCATTGAGTGCATGACCCCTTAAAGAACTTGGAATTGCATTTTTGAGCTTATAAGGCCATGCATGCACGTAAAGGTTGCAACTTTATGTGTTAAGCATGCCCTGGGATCATGGATCTGTGGTTTTGAAGCGTTGCATGTCTCTGTTTCGGCTTATATGGAAATTGGGTCAAGGGACTCGGCGAGTTGGAAGAACAACTCGACGAGTCCTATGAAGATTTCCTGGTACTCGACGAGTTGTTCATACAACTCGGCGAGTAGGATGAAGGAATATTGGACTTTGGTTTAGAAGGAAAACTCATCGATTCAACGCTCAACTCGAAGATTGCAGACGGGTTATGGTCAGACAAAGGGGTGGGGACTCGGCGAGTCGGGTCAACTGACAGTTGACTTTAACATTGACTTTTGGTATGGTTAGGGGGTAAATGATCATTTTACCCTAAGGTCGGTTAGCAGTATTTGACTAAGTGTTTGGTGGGAATTGTAGTCGAAAGATTTCTGGGACAATAGCAGCAGAAGATAGTTAGTTCCCACGAAGACCAGTAGCTACCTTTCGAGGTGAGTTTCCTTCCAGTAGTGACGGGTCTAAGGGACCAAGGCCGGCCCGTATAGATGACATGTTAGTGTCAGAGTGTGGGCAGAGCCCATATCTCACAGTTGAGTTTGATTATGATATATGCCAGTATGATAGAATTGTTTATACTCGTCGTTTGTGTGATACTTGTATGTTATGGTTGAGCAGCTGAGTGTGGGCGAGGCCCGTATCTCTCTGGTAGTGGAGTGTGGGCGGGGCCCGTATCTCTTAGATAGCAGAGTGTGGGCGAGGCCCGTATCTCTCGGATAGCGGAGTGTGGGCGAGGCCCGTATCTCCTAGCTAGCAAAGTGTGGGCGAGGCCCGTATCTTAATGAGTGTGGGCGAGGCCCGTATCTCCTAGCTGCTCATCGTATGTTTGTATGGTATAAGGTATTATGGGGGAACTCACTAGGCTTAGCGCTTAAAGTTTTCAGTTTTTGTTTTAGGTACCTCTTCTTCGAAGGGGAAGGAGCTGGCGCGGTAGTGGCCCATCACATACACATGTCTCGTATTTCCGCACTAGGAGATCTTCCTGGGGATTCATACTCTGACATTTGTTATGTTTTATGAAAATGTTTTCCAGACATATGATATCTTTTATGAAATGTTATGCTCGGTGAACATTTTATTTCTAATGTTTTACTAAGTATATGTTTTAAAAATGAAATTTTTGGCTCGTATTTTTGGGATGTTACACATGGGCATCAAGCTTCGAACTTTATGTGATTATTGGGACTAGAAAGGATAGATCTATTGAGTAGAGCATCAGATCTGACCTCAGGAAGCCATTTGAAGTTGTGCATGGATTGGACTCGCCGAGTCCATGAACAGACTCGACGAGTCGAGTCGAGTTGTCCTGATACTGTGAGTCTAGAGAGTAACCCGCCGAGTAAGTGAGTGACTCGGTGAGTCGAAAGAGAATCAGAGGAGTAGAGTTCACGACTGGACTCGCCGAGTCGTTGAGACAACTCGATGAGTCTGGTCAAGGTTGACCGTTGACTTCATTGACTTTTAGGGTTTTGGTCAACAATTGTACTCTGGGATCAGGAAGGGGTAAAATGGTCTTTTACCCTTCTATGGGATTGTAGAAATGAGTGTAGTCTAGCCTTGAGAGCCGTTAATGATTGAAATAATTACTTTATGTGATTAGGCAGGGCTAGGTCGTTGTTTCGAGGTTCAGAGATACCGAGTTGTGATTTTCTGATACATTCCCGAGGTGAGTCTTCTCACTATACGTTACCTAGAGTGGTATCACGACATGGAGTACCGGTCTCGATTGTCTCAGATCGAGATGTGTGTTTCACTTCTAGATTTTGGAAGAAATTTCATGAGGAATTGGGTACGAGGCTGCATTTTAGTACCGCATACCACCCACAGACTAAAGGACAGAGCGAGCGGACGATTCAGACGCTCGAGGACATGCTTTGGGCATGTGTACTAGATTTCGGTAGGAGTTGGGACCCATAGTTGCCTTGGCTGAGTTTTCATATAAAAACAGCCACCACTCAAGCATTGATATGCCACCCTTTGAGTTGTTGTATGGGAGGAGGTGTTGGACCCCCATTTGCTGGGGTGAGGTAGGGCAACGTGTGATGGGTAGTACAAAGACAGTGCTTCAGACGACAGAGCAGATACATCAGGTCAGGTAGAGGTTGTTGACCACTCAGAGTCACCAGAAGAGTTATGTGGACAGGCGACAATCCGAGCTCGAGTTCGAGGTTGGTGATTTCGTGCTTCTGAAGGATCACTCCTTGGAAAGGAGTGATCCGAATCAGGAAGAGGGACAAGCTGGGGCCTCGGTATATTGCACCGCTTAGAGTGATCGCGAGGGTGGGCAGGGTAGCGTATCGCTTGGAGCTACCTGCGGAGTTGGACCATATTCATGATACATTCCACGTGTCGCGACTGAGGAAGTGTATAGCCCATGAGTTGGTAGTGGTACCACTGGAGGATATCCAGGTAGGCGCGAGTCTGAATTATGGCGAGAAGGTGTTGTGATGCTACGAGGCGCCGTAGTACGCATTAGTCAACGAGAGGGTGTTGTGATGCTACGGGGAGCCGTAGTACTCACTAGTCAGCGAGAGGGTGTTGTGATGCTACGGGGAGCCGTAGTACTTACTAGTCAGCGAGAGGGTGTTGTGATGCTACGGGGAGCCGTAGTACTTACTAGTCAGTGAGAGGGTGTTGTGATGCTACGGGGGGCCGTAGTACTCACTAGTCAGTGAGAGAGTGTTGCGATGCTACGGGGAGCCATGGTATTCGCTAATCAGAGTGTGGCGCAGATGAGTACTTGGGCTTTGATAGCCTTACTGTTTGAGTCTTCGGGAGCCTGGTTGCCGAACCAGGGGCGAGACGGAGGTCTCCATGTTAGATGGGAACTGATATACCCCAGGTTGGGTGGGAATTGTTGTAATCAGAAGGAATTGGGAGAAGGTGTGTGCTTAAATTCGCGAATCTTGGGTCATGAGTTGGGTGCCAGGTTGGGATTGAGTAGTTCCAAGCCTGCTGTTGAATCAGCCTCTTGAGTTTGAGTCTGGATTCGTTCGTCTATTGAGTAGACAAGATGAGGTTTCATCCTTATGGGTTTCAGTTTGAGGAATATTTATCTTCATCTGATTACACTGTCCGGAGTGGGTCAGTATCGTTGGTATGAGGATTCTCGTAGGGTGCATGAAACCGGTGGGTGAATGATGACCAAAGGTCGGACGCGAGACAATTTTAGATGAGTTGCAGCACTCGCTTGGGATAAAGCGAACTTCGTGGCTATGTGTCGCAATGAGTCGAGATATTCATTGTGAGAAGGGAGTCAATGAGATGTGATGGCTTGCAATAAGTAACCTTGGAGGTTCATCTTTTAGGTCGGGAGTTAACCTGGTGCTTAGTATTGGAAGATAAATCTGAGAGGAAGTTGGGGCTTATGCTTATGGAAGTCAGAGGACACTGCCAAGGGAGCGTGGTCTATCCTGTGTTGGAGGTCAGATTTTTGAGATTCATTCCTTCCGATAAGTGATGGTAGTTGTTCAGGCGGTAGATCATGGATAGGTTATGATCTTTCATTTGAGTTCGACTGGGATCGATTGGAGAATCAGAGTTGATAGAGAGTTCTTAGAATCTGTTAATCGATGAAAGATTAACATGATGTTTTTCCGAAGGTGGTCTGGCAAGGAGATAGACCGTTAGGGTCCTAGTTCTGATGAGTCGGATCGAGTACCGCAGCGGCAACTGGGTCTTCCCCTTCTCGAATGAGAGTCCCTGGTGGGGACGAGTGTTGTTGAAAAGTGATTGATGTATGGTATGAGGACCTTCGGTAGAGTGTATCGCGGTTTGTTGGTTTCGTTCTATGTGTTGATAAGGAGCGATCTCGAGGGCGAAATCTAATTCAAGTGGGGGAGAATTGTAACATCCAGAGTTTCGGGTATGATTTAATTTTAATTATTTATTCAAGAAAAAAAAGAGGGACTCGACGAGTTGGTGCCACGACTCGTCGAGTAGGTGAGGAAGTTTCTGCGAATCTTCGCGACCAGACTCGACGAGTCGGGCATATGACTCACCGAGTCTATGCTGGCAATTGAAACCCTAATTCCCGGGTTTTGGAGCCTATTTAAGGGCACTCATAGCCTCCCATTGCGGCTACCAATCCCTTGAGAGAAACCCTAAGTGAGGTAAATCGTTTGTGAGGAAGGAGAGGCCATATTTGATCTTTCTATCATTGGTTTAGCAAGAAGAAGGTGATCAAGATCAAGAGGAGGCTGAAGGAGGTGCTATTTGGGGGAATTCTGAGCTCAGGAGTGCTTATTTGAGGTATAATCTCGATCCATCTTCTGTTTTGGTGATTGTTTATAGAGTTAGGGTTATCTAGACCCTTTGGTAGATGGTTTTGTTGAGTATATGGTTCCTTTTCGTATTATGGTATTGGATCTAGATCCATAGAGGTCTAGAGACCTTACTCCTTTGAGCTTTATGCGGATTGTTGGTGAATATGAACTTAGGATGCCATATTAGAGGTCATTTCTTCAAATAGAACCTTGGAGCCTTTTCATGGGCATCAAGCTTCGAACTTTACGTGATTATTGGGACTAGAAAGGATAGATCTATTGAGTAGAGCATCAGATTTGACCTCAGGAAGCCATTTGAAGTTGAGCATGGATTGGACTCGCCGAGTCCATGAACAGACTCGACGAGTCGAGTCGAGTTGTCCCGACACTGTGAGTCTAGAGAGTAACTCGCCGAGTAAGTGAGTGACTCGGTGAGTCGAAAGAGAATCAGAGGAGTAGAGTTCACGACTGGACTCGCCGAGTCGTTGAGACAACTCGACGAGTCTGGTCAAGGTTGACCGTTGACTTCATTGACTTTTAGGGTTTTGGTCAACAATTGTACTCTGGGATCAGGAAGGGGTAAAATGGTCTTTTACCCTTTTATAGGATTGTAGAAAGGAGTGTAGTCTAGCCTTGAGAGCCGTTAATGATTGAAATAATTACTTTATGTGATTAGGCAGGGCTAGGTCGTTGTTTCGAGGTTCAGAGATACCGAGTTGTGATTTTCTGAGACATTCCCGAGGTGAGTCTTCTCACTATACGCTACCTAGAGTGGTATTATGAGTTGACCGGAGGGTCTTATGTGCTATGTATGAGATTATATGTTATGAATGACTTTATGTGCTAGGTGATATATGTATGTTATATGATTGTATAGATCGGGCCGGAGGGTCCAACGATATAGACCGGGCCGGAGGGTCCAACGATTCAGACCGGGCCAGAGGGCCCAACAAGCTATGACCAGACCAGAGGGTCCAACGAGCTACAGGACTGGAGGGTCCCGCTGAGACACATCGACCGGAGGGTCGTGCTATAGCCTTGAGTGGCGTATGTGTTGTATGCAGTATTGTGGGGAACTCACTAAGCATTTATGCTTATAGTTGTGGTGTTATGTGTTTCAGGTACTAGCGAGGACCGTGGGAAGGCGCCGGCGTGAACCGTACACACGGAGTGGATATTTGATTATGATCTTGGGAATATGTTTTGAGTAATAATAATTGTGAAATACTCTTTTGAGAATGTTTTTAAATGTAATTTTGGTTGTTGAAAAATGAAAATTTTGTTTTGAAAATTACGTTGTTACATTGTTTTTGGCACGTCACAGCTAGCTGATAAATTAGTTTATTTTTCAAGCTTTTTTAAGTTGTCATGTTTGACAAGCTAAAAAGTAGCTCATAAGTTAGTTTTTTAAAAAGCTGCTTAGACGGGATTTTTAGGAGGTTTTTTTTTTTTTTTTAAATTCTCCAAATATACCCTTAATTAATTAAAGAAATTCATTCTTTTAAATGTCATTTTATATTTTTCAGCTAGTTTTGTCGAATAACATTTTTTATCAGCTAGTTTTTGAATTAAGAGCTTGTTTTTCAGCTATCTTTTTTAGTAACAGTTAGTTTTCAACTAGTATGTCAAACATAGTCTAAAATTAAAAGGGGTTTCAAATGACACAAACATAGGAACCTTCGTACGAGATCATCGAGCAGAGTATATGAAGCTCTATATATGATTGATATTTACTTGTTGATCTCAATTGTTCTAAAATTAAGGGGGTTTGGAATTGGTTATTTAAAACAACTTATATTTTTACTTATATTCTTATATAAATGTGATTATTAATTTATCCGATTATCCAATAACAAAATATAATAATTTAATAAGTTACTTTTTAATGTCTGAAAAATTATGCTTATACATTTTTGTCTTACTAATTCTAGATTTTTGTTCACGACAAGAATTGAACATTTAACCACATGGAAAGAAATACGTTTCTTACGACACATTGATATTGCTGGAACTAAAGGCATTTTGATAGCAATTTATTTTATGTAATTTATGATAATATTTTTTATAGAAAATTAATAAGCTAACGTTTTTAATGAACATGATAGCTTATAACTAGTGATTTGGCTACTTTTAAAATTTCCACAAAAAGAATTATTAAAAGTTACCGAAAACATTATGTACAATATAGACTATAAAGCAAAAAACTACAATTACATTTAAAAAAAATTTCAAAATTTCGGTAACAATTATTGTAGAATTTCTCGTTAAATAGTTGAGGTCAAATGAGTGATTGAGTGAAAACATGAGATGGATGAATCCATGGACAATTTTATATTATGTGGTAATCATGTGTGCAACATTATAACACACTACATATTCCATTTATTAATATGATCGTTTAAAGTTTAGGATATAACACTGATATAATTGGTTATCTACATTTATGTTGCCTTTGTCCGATAGACGGAATATCTTATGAACATGATAGGGAGAGCTACATTTAAAGTGAAGTTGCCTTTAAGAATGAGCATAATTAATCTTTTCCACCCCAAAAATATGTTTTCCTTATGATGTCGATATGAATCTTTTTCACCATATGTTTTCTTTATTATGACGATAGAGAAAGTTGGAAAAGTCATTCTTGCATTCAATCACTTTATTTAGGTTTAATTATTTACACTCGAAAAAAAGATGTTTCATATATATTATTGGTTATTCTCAATTAGTTGTATATAGTAGATCTATAAACTTAATATTTATGTGTAAACATATTATTAATATCGGTTATAGTTTGTTAAATAGTAAATAGTGTCTTTTTTGTTGAATTGTTTTAGGATCTAGCATATACAATTCAAAACAACAATGAACAATCATATATACACACTTTCTTACTCATATAAATATATTCTATACAAAAGAGTGTTCTTTTATGAAAAGAATATGAGGGTATAGATATTCTATTAGATAAATTATTTAATTAAACAATTTTAGTGTTTATTAAACATCTCATCGATTCTTTGAAGTTCTATTTCATGTATATTGTTAGTGATTAGGTTTTAGACCTAAGCCCTTTAGGGTTTAGCCATTAGGCTTTAGATATTCTCTATATATTCTTATTTAATTGTCTTTTGACGATCAATCAATCTATTATCTTACATGGGATTAGAACTCTAGGTTAAAACTATGTTGCTAACCACAACCCACAACCACCGTCTTTTATATTTGGCGACCTTCTCTAATAATCATCGGAGGTGCCTTCATTATGTTTCATATTTTTCTTTTCTTCTTTTTCCCAGCTAAATAATAAAACAGTCATCGGCACCAAACTAGAGATCTTTCATCGGTTTCTTCCACTACCTCGTCTATTTCTACCTCATCCTCAGATGACCCCTGCCTTTGAGCCTTCTGCCTCCTCCTTGGTTGGCTACTTCTTCATATCTCTTTTCTGATTCAACCCCTTATGATGTGGTTGTTGTCGATCTCGCTGAAATTGGCTTCGTCTGCCGTAGCTCGAACCCTCTTTCTTTTCTGATTCAATCTTCTCTTTTTCTACAACAGAATCACCTATGGTTGCCGCTTCTTCTCTCTTCTTCTCCGACGAGCAGTGGTGTTAGTCACCATTGTTAGATCTCTACCACCGCCGATGCCGCTATCTTCATCTAGTTTTTATGTTTTCTCCTTTTGTTTATTTTTCCAGTTTAATCGTCTCCACCAGATAAATTGCGGGGAGAGGGGGGGGGGTGTTAGTGATTAGGGTTTAGCCATTAGGCTTTAGATATTCTCTATATACTCTTATGTATATTATCAATAAATCTATTATCTTACATATACATAAGAATATATTGAGAATATGTGAAGCCTAATGGCTAAACCCTAAAGGGCTTGGGCCTAAACCCTAATCACTAACACATATAACTAGGTTTTACACCCCACGCGATGCGGTAGAAGTGCACGAGTTGTCAAATTGGTATATCATTTAACTTTATAGACAATTATGTGTTAAAACTTAAGAAGCCAATGTGTTGTAGAGCCATAATACCTAAGTATAGGCAGAGACGGACACAAGATTTCGTACTATGTGTTGCCGAGGACACAATTTTTTACGCTATGACACAATAGTAATAAAAATAAAAAGTTCGAAAAAATATATATTGCTTCCGAGAAAAACAAGGATTGTCGGTACCATTATGGACGCCATGGTGGAACCGCCCCTTAGTAGAATATAAATATAGAATAAACATAAAAATATCATAGTTGTCCAACTTCATTTCTAAATATCATATTTATCATTTATATATATATATATATATATATATATATATATATATATATATATATATATATATATATATATATATATATATATATATACCATTCTTAAATATTAAAATATCAATGATAATATCTAAAATATCTTCTATCTATAACATTATAATATTCAAAAAAAAAACTACGCAATCAATACATACATTCCATGGAGAGAGATAAAAATGGAGCGATTTTTTTTCTAAAAAAACGACATTCGGACAATTTAAAAGTAAATGTTTCATTATTATAAATATACGGATAATATGGATAAATTTTTTAATTATTATAATATTTCTAAGATATAAAAAATTATTATAAACTTTCAAAAACATTATAGATTTTTTTGTTAATATGATATTTTAAAAGTTTTTAGAAGATAAACATGATATTAAAAAATTAAGTTTAACAAATATAATTAAAATATTTTTTAATGTTTAAGAAATGTATCTAGAA
Organism: Lactuca sativa; assembly: GCF_002870075.4. Classification (NCBI taxonomy): domain Eukaryota; kingdom Viridiplantae; phylum Streptophyta; class Magnoliopsida; order Asterales; family Asteraceae; genus Lactuca; species Lactuca sativa. Next base: position 185,111,164 of record NC_056630.2, on the reverse strand, counting down.
TATGTGTATAGTGGTGAAGAAATGTATCTAGAAATGTATCAAGAATATATATATATATATATATATATATATATATATATATATATATATATATATATATATATATATATATATGTATGTATGTATGTGTGTGTCGATCATTTATTGAATATGAATTAAATCGAATATAATGAATTGATCTATATTAGACCATCAAAGATAGAATCGATATATAAAATTATATTCCTAATTCCAAGAGTTCGTCATTCGTCACTTCGTTCGACGATCTATATACCAAATTGTCACTTTTCGTTTTAATGCTTGTGAAAGTTTATGATTGATATAAACAGAATCTGATGATGGCATCTGGTTTTGATCGCTTATTAAACTTGGTTTTTCTTGTATAAGTTAGAGTTTATTATGTTGATAGATTGGGGGTGAGTTGGGGATGAGCCGGGGAAAAGCCCAAAATACAAAGGGGAGAAAATTTTATTCCCTGCATCTGTCGGGGATAAGGATGGGGATGGGGACAGTGTTAGATACTTGGAGATGAGGACAGGTATGCTTAACCCCGCCGCAAACCCGCCCCATTTCCATTCCTAATCTCAATGATATATTTAATTAAATTTTATGTTGTAAAAACAAAAGGGTCGAAATGTCATACTTAGATTAATACTTAATATTATACATTATAAAAAACATAGTTTATAAAGACAAAAGAAAAAAAAAAAAAACAGACTCTATAACGATATATATACAGGGGCGGATCCAAGGGGATCCCGGGGTAGCCCGGGATACCCCTCAAATTTTTTTCGGTAGTGTAATTTTTGTTTACGTATCCCTAAAAAAAATCGGTATTGTGTATATATACGCATCCCTCCACTTATAAACACAAACAGTTGGTTTGCTGGTTAAGGTGTTGGCTTATTCAAGCAAAGGTCTTGAGTTCTATTCTCGCTTCTTACATATTCTTTCTTTATTTTTGTTTTATTTTCCCACCTATTCTATCCCACATGTAAACTCAGCCATTTTTTTTCTATTATATAAACCTGTTATACTCATGTTTTATTTGATATCTACTTTGAGTCCCACATCGATTTAAGTATCAAAATATACTTCAACTTCATGTTTATATAACAAGACTTGAGGTTAGCTAAGGATTCGATTAAGATTTGGGTTTAAAACTGAAACCGAACCCGGGAAACCCAAGTACCCCGGGAAAAAAATTAGGTTACCCTAAAAAAATATTGGGATACCCCTTTACTTTGATCCTGGCTCCGCCAATATATATATATATATATATATATATATATATATATATATATATATATATATATATATATATATATATATATATATATATATATATATATATATAAACGTATTTTAAATCGGAAATATGATATGTGTGATAGATGTAGGCTAAAAAGAATATATACATGACATGTTTGGTAAAAATAGCTAGTAGTGGGTAGCTTATAGCAGGTAGCTTGTAGCGAGTAACATTTTGTTAAACTCTATGTGAAGTAGCATTTGGATTTGTAGCGTTTTTTTTAAACTAAATGCTAGAAACTTGTAATATCAAACGAGGCTTTCTGTTGAAAATTTAGCATTTTGTCAAACACTAGAAGTTAGAAACTCTCAAACACTCTTAAACGTTCTGTGCCGAACACGCCCATATAAAATTAGGATCAGATGAGGACTTAAAAATTGGTGAGGATTGCAATGACAAATCTTTATCGTAAGATTGAAAAAATAAGTGGATGAAATTTATTTTTGTTTATCGTCACCATATTACGAGACGATATGATGTTTTTATAATTATATACGACATTTTGATAAATTTCGGAGAAGATTAAATGTTTAAAGGGTTAAATAGGAAAAAAAATAAATAAAAAGAGTAAATTACACGATTAGTCCCCCGTGAAGGTGTTAAATTATGTGTTTAGTCCATATTTTTAAAAATGAATTCAGACCATCCCTCTAATATTTTTTTTTCTTACTCCGATCGTCCCTGATGGACATAAAATGACTGTGTTACCCTTTTCATTTCTTTTTTGATTTATTATTAATAATTTAAAAGATAAAACAAAAATAAGGCCCACCACCACAAATCCTCTACCTTAGCCCTATCCACACCGTTCATCTCCATCAGTTCGTATTTTATGCTGTTGAGCTATAGAGAGAGGGAAGAACATCTTCGAAGTACCAAGGGGGAATGCCACCATCATCGGAGAACTGAGAGAGAAAGAGAGAAAACAATATCGTCGACATCGCCACTTGTGCACCGTCGTCTTCGAGCCATCTCCGCAATATCCTCACTGGATCATTTCCCGATTTGTAGGCCGACTTACCGCCATCTCCGACATCAACATTGTCTTCTTCGTTCGACTATCACACATGTGTGCCGCCGTCACGAACCATTTAGGGTTTTCAGATCTTAACTCGGGAAAACTGCTCATCTCTCTTCTTCCTTCTCAATTCTTGACTTCGACAGGGTTGCTGGAGGTGAAAGGGGATGCTGATGGTCGAAACACTTCATCTTCTATGATGTTTGTTGGTAGGTGATGTCTAAAAAAAGTATCTGATGAACGAGATAGAGGGGAAGTGGGAGTCGTATCTATGAGGAGTCTGATGAGGACTATCTCATGTTTATCCCTCCCTTTTCAATGACGGTGGCACTGTGCTTCTGCATTCTAGGGTTTCAACTCTACAACCATGGTGAGATTTTTTGGGCTTTTTTTGTGATTATTGCGTTTTTTTCTGGATTTTCATATTTCCGGTCGTGAGGGGTGAGAGTGACAATATCAATGGACACAAGCGGTGGTAGGTGGTCGGAGATGGTGGCCAGTAGCTAGCCGGAGATTGTAGGTCGAAGATGGTTGGCTCGTGGTGGTCGGTGGATACGCTGACTTCTGTTTGAATGAAGAAAGAGATAAACAAATAAATATGTAATTAGTTAAATATAACTAACAAATAAAAATAAATAAAAGAGAAATAGATAAGGACAAAATCGTCTTTTTATGTATGGAACATGACATTAAGCGTGCAAAATTTAAATAAATGAAGGACTGAGTTAATTTTTGGGTCAAACATGTTTTTTGGCAGTTGCACGAGGCAAAAATCGTGTAATTTACTCAAATGAAAAAGACCAAAAATTCGTTCCTCAAAGATTCGCCATCATTACATGCGTTTTGCGTTGCTACTTTCCTTCTCCTACTCTTAGTGCCATGTGTCAGCTTCTTATTGGTTGAGACATTTTTTTCTAACAATTTCGGTTTTCGGTCGTAACTTATTTTTTTCTTTGAAGTTTTTATTTTTAATTTTAAGAAGTATTAGTTTTTTTTTAATAAAATATTAAACATAATATAATTCAAAATGAAATGATTTAAAAAAAGTTATGATAGAACATTTTATGGATCAAAAAGTTATGATCATTATTTATATCTTTTATATATAAAAAAAGTGATGGATCAAAAAGTTATGATCATCTAAAAATATTTTATGATCATTATTTATATCTTTTATGATTTAAAATATATAATGATTCAAAATTTGTTTTTTGAACAAATACTTTATTTAATTAAATATATATTTGATCCAAAATCACATGATTCAAAAATAATAAGATTCAAAATACTATGATTGAAAAATAATTTGATTCAAAATATTTTGATCCAAAAATAATATGAAAGGAGAATATTATGATCTTAATGGGGTATGGGCGTCAGCCCACACAAAACCAGGCCAACCAAAGAACCTGACATAGTGAAGAGCCATAACCCACAAATAAGTATAGGTTGGTATTCAGCCCATCAATATATATCGACCATGTACACTCGGAATCATCTTACCTTCTATACATAACCTATAAAGCAATATCACAAGAAGCACGAAAAAGGCAAGCTTGTTTTATTTAAAGGGTCTTACCTATACAACCTTAGGACCAAAGAAAGGTCCAAAAGAAAAGACCACAGACTGGATAAAGCCTCAACTATAAAGATGAACCTCGATCTCTCTCAAAGCGGTTAAGTGATCTTTAGCAGTTTCACTCAAATCCAGATCCAAAATATGACATCTAACTTAGGCATCGGAGTGTAGTGCTGGGGTCCACTACTCGGTAAGGATTTCTAACCTAGCTTTGTAAATTCTGTGCAACATGATATTTGGAGTGCTCATTGGAGTAAGCCCACACCCGGGTGGCCAGCAATGCTCCAAGATCTCATGTGGCAACATTAGCGCCATCTGTCTATAGTCATGCAAGACAAGAAACACACCTCGCGCCCTTAGTTTGAAATAGCTTTTAGCCAAATCAACCTAATCCCTGCCTTTACACTAGGTAGTATAACATCTCCAACTACTGGACTTTTCATAGCATCCTCATCCCAACAATCCACACCAACTACTACCCAGCCAAATGTTGAACCTGAGGCAGATGTAAACAAACAAACAGTAGGAAAAACTAAGAAGCCTCGACAAGCAATTTCAGTCATAATGGAAACGGATAGTAGTTCAAGAACGGTTGGGAGAAATATGTATGGGAGACCTAAAAGACCAACCCCTATAAACAACGACCCAACGATGCAAAAATTACCACCTTTGTTACAACAACACCTAACAAATACCACAATTACCCAGTAGAACAAACCACCATACATACCATTTCCATCACCATCTCGTACACACATTACCAACCATATTGGTCTCCTCAAAATCAGCCAACGTATGCTTTACAACCCTCAACTGGAGGTCAATCAATGCCACATCTGCAGCAAACCACACGATTGGAAAATAACAATAGACAAAAATAATACAAATGGAGATTCAAGCAGTTGACTGGTCTTGAGGTCAAACAAATCACCCCTCGTAAGAACTATACGCGAGTACCAACTACCAGTCAGAGCGAATATACCAGAAACCACAAAGTATGATGGTATGGGAGATCCAGATGACCATATTGAAAACTATAGATAGACAATGGATGCTTACTATCTGGACAAAAAATATTGGTGCATTTTCTTCCTGACTACTCTATCTGATGCAACACGATTAGTGTACAACAACTTACTAGCAGATAGCATACACGACTTCAAACAACTTAGGAAAGAATTCATGGGACGTTTCATCCAACAAAGGAGATACACGACGGATGCAAAATATATCTTTAGGTGTAGGCAATCAGAAGACGAACATTTAAGTTCCTTTGATCGAAGATTCAACAAATCCACACTTAGCACACTAAAGAAAAAAGATAACATGGTGATTGATACATTCACATATGGATTGCGCTCGGGAAATCTATTAAAAAAATTATTTTGTAAACAACTGTCGTCAAAAAAAGAGATGATGGAGAGAGTTCATCAGTATATGAAAACTAGAAGATGCAACATCCAAGAAGTTCAAAACCGACCAGGGAGAAAAAGTAAGTCGGGCACCCTATGCTAGAGGCCACACATTGGAAAATACAAGATACCAAAATACCAAACAAACTCGATTGAATTGTTTCCCACATCCGAATTGCAACCCATCAACAACTAGACATAGTGCCCAAAATGAGGTGGCCATGATAAGTGAAAGCAAGAATAACCTAGGGCTAAAAGTGAGGATAATATAGAAAACAAGTTCAAGGAAGATATTGTGAACTCCATGAATCTATAAGGTATGACACTATAAATTGTATTATGTTACGCCGGGAACTTGAAAATCAAATGCAATTAGTACAATTGACCGACCTGATCAAGAGCTTCTGATCTAAACTGTTAAGAATAAAATTAATAAGATCAATTAGATTTAAACAGGTAAAAGAATAAAAACACAGAAAGAAGATCAAAGTTGTGCCGAATGATTAATAAGCACATCGTTAGAAGATCTCGATGAAGAGCTGCTACTATAAAGGTTGTGTACGGTTTACAACTTCGAAGATTACAAGAACGGTGCATGCATGCACTTTAAATAGTAAAACCCTAACAATAAATAAATGGGTGGACGGGCCTAACTCGCTATACAAAATGGAATAAATAATAAAACAACTGATGCAATCCATATGACCCAACAATCTCCACTTTTGCGTCAATTGGGACGGAGACCTTCATAGTTGAGTACGTCTCTGAACTTCAAAAAGTTTCGGAACAATGCTCAGCAAGGCCTTGCGAACCAGGATATACCAAAGGATCATATCAGAGAAACTTCTTATGACCTTGACGATTCGCTTTGCATTTATCCATAAACTCTAAAATGTATTGCAGGCAAGAAGTGGAGTAAAGATGCTTAACAGCAAGATAGAAGCAAACTTTGTGGAAACAAGCATCCGTTCTCTCTTTGATTTGAAACCCCATGCACCGGCCTCCCTTTCGTATTTTCCCTGGCTTCATTTTGTCAAAATCTTCTAGAGCTGCCATGGGGAACACAATCGGCTTCTGTTTGAAAACTGTAGCAATCTCAATATCCATTTTTCCAACCTCTTGAATGTACGAAACTTACATTCGCTTGAGATGAGCAACAATGGGTTCGTATTTTTTTTTCATCCTTGAGCAACATATTGAGCAGCAAAATCCAATCATAAGGGTTCAGGAAAGGTAGATAAGAAAGTGTAAACTCAAGTACCTGACTCGTAGAACCTCTAGCAACCTTAAAACGAGCATTTGGGAAGCTATCAGTTTCAATTAGACCTAAAACCTTCACAATTTTTATCTTTTTCGCACTCCAGGTTTCATACTGAGTCTTCATGTGCTTTAAGTAGAAGGAGAAGAGTAAATGATCAGCACCATTGTCAGTTAGAGGCACATTTACAACTTTAATGAAGCTACGAAACTTGAAGGATTTCAGTCTAATTGGAAGATCCAGTTGCGATCTTGTGTGTTCTACAATTCGAAGATGAAACAGGTTCTAACCAATATTGGCTTGGATTGTTGATTGTCTCATTCATAATTCACTCCAAATTCCTCAATGGAAATAAAACTTTCTGCTTTCCAAAGTGACTTGAGCATCACGTTCAACTTTCTCTTTCTCTTATGCCTCTCTTGCAATCTGCAAGTTTTCATTGAGAATTTCATCACGAGCTTTTCGCTTAAGTTTTTCAGTTTCGTCTTCTTCTTCTTCATCTTCATCATCGACGAGTTTTTCTTTGCCTTTTGAACTGAAGCTTCTCTATCCTTTGGTTCATTTGTTGATTTTGGCTTTTTTTCATTTTCAGTTTCATTTGAAGGCCCAACAGTTTTCGGAGGTTCCTTTGTAGATTGCTCTCCCCCTTGTTTCGGAAGTGAGCTTGACTTTGAAATGCCTTCCAACCTGTTAAGCATTGTGAAAACGGTATTAATCTTCTTAGCCAGATGTTAACTTACAGAGATCGTGAGAAGAGAAACACAAGTCTCAGCAAGATTGGATAGATAAGAGTTCACATCAGTAATGTAGCTTTTCATGACTTCCTTCTTAAAGTTGAGTTCATCGATTTGGAAGTTGGCATTAGCGATCTAAACAGTTAACACCTTTACTTTCGCTGTCCTGTTGGCAAGAGCATCCATTATCTGGCACTCTATAGCCAAGTCATCCTGAAGCTTCTCGATTTTGGATAAGATGGAGGTGTTAAGCTCTAAATTGTTAGATTGGATCCAAGTGCGAACCTTTTCTAGAGCATCCTTCTCTGTTTGAAGTTTAGTGCCAAGATTGGTTATTAATGCATTTGCCTTTGTAGTATTTGTTTCGAAAGTGGTAATAAGAGAGTGAGTAGGAGTAAAACTTTGGAAAAATTCATCTGTAATTGGAACAGATGTAGGCATTTGAAATGTTGCCTTAGGGTTCATTGTTGTCGGAAACTTGGGGGTGTGAAGTAGCAATTATATCATAATGTTCGAGGTGAACATCGTATTGAACCGGAATGTCTGATACCATGTTGGATTGCAAATCTTCGTGGTCACTTGGCATTGGAGTTCATGGCTTGTTAGCCGCTCGCTTGACCTTCTTCTTGGGGGTCTGGGCAGTTTTGCATGTACCAACCTTTGCAGTTCTTTTCTTTCCACCCTTCTTTGGTTTGTCGGCCTCCTCGAGAACCTTACAAACAACATCTGTTATTGGTTGAAGACCAGAGGCCAGTAGACTACGATAGGTCCGCATGACGTCACCCACTATAGGAACATTACGAAGCATCGCCTCAGAGATGGAGCCAATGAAAGTGAATCGTGAAGTATCAGCCAAGATGATGTTGGTGATATGGAAAATTTGAATAGCGGCCATACTGGAACCCTCTATGACTGGGATGTTGAGCTTATCAATATCCCTTTGAACCATGAGAGTCCAAAAACGAGCACAGGAAATCTTGTTGTATCGAGTGGTCGTAAGATTACTCTAGACTAGTTGAGCCCAAAGCACAGTCTCGTAGTCAAGATTGACTCCTAATTAAATGTCGTACATTATCGTCATAAACAACTTGCTTTCACAGTCTGAGTCGGTTACCCTCTCAGAGAAGATTTTGAAGAGAATAGTAAAAAGACCATTCCAAATTGGTGGCAGATTTGGCTTCTTGAACTTAGAGACTGCGGTAAAAACCTCCCTGTATCCCATTTGGAAAAAAATCTCCAAGATTGCAGAGTCTGAGATGGATTCTGGGTCAACTACGTCACGCCCTTATGGAAGCCCTATCAAGCTACAGAACCGTGACTTGGTGATGCGGGTTTTCTTGTTGTCGACTTCAAAAGTGATATGTTCTTCCTCTTGTTGATAGTTTACAATCGAATACGCCTTGGATAGATGTACCAGGGGTACGATTTCTGATTTCTTCAGTGCGATGACCAGTGGTGAATAGTAGAGACACTCGATGAGAGGTTGAAGAAAACCATCGTACTTGGCAGGATCAAGGTCCAGAATGAGATTCTGGTTAGCCTTAATGTAGAGAAGTGAGGATTGAGCCATTTGTTCTGCAATGGAAGGGGTTTCTGAGGATGCTACCATGGATGCTTAGTGGAGAAGGAGATGAACAGTAGAGAGAGAAATCGCCGGAAGTATTTTGAAGTGTTTTGAAAGTAGTAATGAACATTGAAGTGTCCAAAACCCTTTATACCATTTGATAGGAGAGAGAATTTCGGCGGTTGGTTGCATCAAAACACTGAAAAGTCGCCTAAAAAAGCATGAGTGACAGTTGTGACGTGGGGTAACGTGTGTCAGGTGGTGTGATAGCAGTGTTTGTTTCAAATTTGCATGCGCCTAAATGTTATCCTTTTAATATGTCGTTTAAGTTACGCCCTTTTGCAACTGATTCAATCACACCCTTTTGCAACTAATCGCCATCAACTGCTATGCAAACTGAAATTAATCATGAGTACCATGAACCAGACTTTGGAAAATCACAAGGATCTTCGTGTAAGCCGCCTGGTTGATAAAAATTCCCTCCTGACTTTTTCTAATGTTCAAACCAAGGAAAAAGTTAATCGGACCCATGGAACTCATCTCAAACTTAGTTTCCATCAACTTTCGGAACTCATCAGTTAAGTTGGGGTTAGTGGATCCGAAGATGATGTCATCAATATAAATTTGGATGATCATTAAGTGGTCACCATCTTTCTTGTAAAAGAAGGTTGGGTCGACCGATCCTTGTTTAAATTTAGCTTGTTTCCAAAAGCTAGTTAGAGTTTCGTACCAGGCTCTTGGAGCTTGCTTTAGACCATAAACTTCCTTGTCTATAATATAACAGTGGTTTGGATATTTTTCATTTATGAACCCTGGTGGGTGTTAAACATAAACTGTTTCTTCTAGTTCTTCATTCAGAAAGGCTCACTTAACGCCCATTTGAAAGACTTCGAAGTTCTTGTGAGCTGCATACACCAGAAAGATGCAAACCGATTCTAGCATTGCAACTGGTGCAAAGATTTCTTCGTAGTTAATTCCTTCTTCTTGGCAGTACCCCTTAACAACTAGTCGCGCCTTGTTTCTTATCAAATTTCCCTCTTTTTCGAACTTGTTACAAAATACCTATTTTAGACCAACAACAGATGCATCCTTCGGAGTGGGAATTAGTCTCCAGACCTGTTGCGTTCAAACTCATTGAGCTCCTCCTACATTGCTTGCACCCAATCAAAATGATCAACAACAATTTAATCATTTTTAGGTTTAATTTTGGAGATAAACGAATTGAACATGCAATACTCCACTTTAGAGAATAGTACAGTCTACTTCGACTTTTGTTGTGCTCTCATAAGAACTCCTGAAGACAATTCTCCTATTACTTGTGATTTTGGATGATCTCTGGTCCATTTGGTCAAAGGAGGGTAATTTGGATCATATGTTGGATCTAGTTCAGCATATACATCCTCAAATTTTGACCGCACATCCGAATCATCATTCGTATTTTCATTCTCCCCCTAGAGTGATGGATGCTCTTCGTCATTCGAGGTTGAACCCTCCCCCTGGAGTGATGGTTCTTTGCTGATTTTAGGTGTTTCTTTCTCCCCCTGAACAGATGTATGGGATGAGGAGGTTGAAGTAAAACCCTCCCCTTGCGGTGTAGCATTCACACCTTTTGATTGAGATAGAATTTCAGAGTCTTTCGAAGTCGGGTGCTCGTGTTCCATATCTTTCGCACCATCATCAATAATCTTTTTCAATTCATCTTCTTTGTTATCTGCTGCCTTGGATTCTGAAGAGATCTCCTTGTCAGGTTCGTCAAAACGGTTCATGAATTCCTCATAAAGGCTAGAAAGAGGAATTGTCATCGGATTTTTCACAGGAAATATTTCCTCTGATTGGGAGTCGACCTTTTGATACTTCTTAAGATAAGTGTCATCAAAAGTGACATAGAAGATCTCTTCAATTCTTTTTGATCTTTTGTTTAGAATCCGATATGCCTTCGATGTTAAAGAGTACCCCAAGAAAATACCTTCGTCAGCTTTCACATTGAATTTGTTCCTTTGTTCCTTAGAGTTAAAGATGAAGCACCTGGAACCAAAGACATGGAAAAATTTAACATTAGGTTTTATATTAGTAAGAATTTCATAAGGGGTAATGGAAAATATTTTATTTAGGAAATATCAGTTTTGCGTGAAACAAGTTGTGCCGATAGCTTCTGCATAGAAGTAAAGTGGCAGATTCGTGAATGATAGCATGGTTCTCGCAACTTTGCACAAAGATTGGTTTCGTCTTTCAATGACCCCGTTCTGTTGAGGAGTATAAGGACCCGAAAAGTTGTGCTATCTTTCTTTGTAATTTGAAAAACAGTGATCCTATTATCTTTTAAGTTCTTATCCTTTGTGGATATTTTCCTTTGTTTATTTTGGATTTGTTGCTTGACAACTTTCTTCTTGGATTCTTAAATGGAATTTTAGGCTCTGAAACTATCTTTCCTTTGCCCTTAACATCTTGTGATGCATTGGAAGAATTTGAAACACTTTTGTTAGGAGAGAAGTGAGACTTTGACTTCTCCATAGGTTTCGCTTGTTTGGAAAAAGTAGGTTTTTGAAAAAATTTAGCTTTTGAAACCTATGGAGACTGAGACTGAGTTTGTGAAAAACTCCTAGGATTCACATGTGAAGAGACTTTCGCATTTGGATTGGATGATTTTTCTTGATAAATGAAGTTGGGATTTTTGGATCTCCGGAAATGCTTTCTTTCCTTCAGATTTTTGTTATATCTTGCATTCCTTTGATGTTTTTGTGCTACGAACTTCTTAGAGGATTTATGAACATTAGCCCAAGATTTTGGCTTTCTAATAGGAATTTCGGTTTGTACGGATGAAGTATAACTTGGAACATTCTTGGTTCCACTTGGACTCCCTTTCTCGTAGCTTGAGTTAACCATGTTTAGCGGTTCTGCTATGTATATTCCCTTCTTCTTCCAAGAGGTCATCTAAGAGAGACCTTTGGTTTCATCTACGTTGTCAATGGGAACAGAACAAAAATACTCGCCGCATCCATCGACATTGTCTTCTTCTACCAAGGACGTTAGTTCAATTGTCTGATTTTTGTTCAGCCCCTTAGTTGCGAAAACCTGGTTAGGAACAATTTGAACCTTTGGGAAAATAGTTGCTTTTTCTTTCAAAACCTTTGAATCAATTCTATAAATCCGGGCAAAGTCAACTGAATTTTTAGAAATTAAAACTTTCGCAAGTTCAGGTTTGTTTTTGTAACATCTAGTCCAGGTATTATTTACATTTTGGTCCCTTTAATATGGAATCATTGCTTTTGGACCTTGAAATTAATAAGTTTGGAGGAAAGAGGGATTGATTCTGCCAATTCAGGATTTTGGAGGCAGAGCCCGAATGCGAGGTGTTCCTGTGTGGGATGAAAATCCTAACTTTTTGGGTTTGGGACCTATGTAAAGAACATTATGTCCCATACCTCTGCCTCCTTACCAGCCCATCAACCTCAGAAAATCCTAGAAAGCCTAACACTCCTCATCCTTGTGTGATTTTGATCTTGTGAAGCTCATATTGGTGGTTTTAAGCATGGAAGGAGAAAGGAGAATTTGGTAAAGAATAACTTGAGTAGCTTGAGCTCAAAGATCCGGGATAACATCATCATTTGGTACTTTTTGAGGTAAAAAGCTCACAACTTGCCTAATGTATGCTTAGATCTATGGTAATGCTGTTTTGGACCTTTTTGGTCCCAAGAATGGATTTTTTGTTGGATTAGTGTCTAAGGCCATAACTATATTGGTTTGTACTTGATTTGATTATGAGCATGGTCCTTTTGGGTAGCCTTCACTCATGCAACTTGATATGATGACAAGTTGAGAGAGAGAGAGAGAGAGAGCAAGAGAGAGTAGGATTTATTATATGAATAATAAATTGGTACTGAAAATGATTTTATTAATATATTACAAGATTAATATATTATTTGGAAATCATATTATTAATTATTAATTAATCAGAAATTAATTTGATATTAATTTTGGGATTAAAGGAACTGATTAATAATTGAGGGATTGTTTTGCAAATCATTGATAGTTGCAAAACTAGGATGATTGGACTCCATAATTATGGAGTGGGCGGAATCCTATAGGAGGCCCTATAGATTTTGTAGGGATTATTATGTTGCATCAATGGGCCATTTTGTTTGCTTATATTGTAAACTGGTTGGGCCTGTCCATCCATCTTTTGTCTCTAGGGTTATAGTATTTAAGGTGCATGCATGCATCATATTTTGGTAACTTTTGATAATATTTTTTAACCCTAATCATGCCTCTATAGTAGCAAATCTTAATCGGGTTCTTCTGAGGTTTTGACATTTGTATCATTAGGCATACTTTGGTTCTTTCGTTGTGTTTTTATTTCTTTACTGTTTAGAATCTAATCGATCTTCAAAGGATTTATTTCCTAACAACTGGTATCAAAGTAGGAGACTAGGTAACCTATACACATCTCTTCTGTTTAAAGAGTTATTAGGGTTTCTGTTAATATTGGATCTTTTTTATCCGTCATAATTATGTTGTTGACGTGATTTAGTGATCTTAATATTACCCTGAAACTACTGCAGTTTTACACGTCTGATTTTTAACATGTTTTAAGGATCTTATCATCATGCAGCACGACGATTCTCACATCAAATCCATCAATCTGTCTAGCGGCATTAGATCAACCACAAGGATTCCTATCTTATTTCCTAATGAATATGAAGTCTGGGCGCTTCACTGTGAAGATTACGTTATTGGTTTGGAGGACAATGGTTATCTTATATGGGAAGCTATTACTTTGGGTACTTTTGTTCACACTGGAACCATAAGAGTCATTAAGACTTAGTCTGACTACAATATACTTCTTCTCGAAGTAAAGGATGTTCCTCAAAATGAGAAGGGACAAGCTGATCAGTAACGTCAAGGCAATGAGAATTATTCGATTTGCCTTAACTCCTGATACTTTTCATCTAGTTAGTTCGTGTGACACAGCCAAAGCCATCTGGAATAGGCTCAAGGAATTTTACTCTACAGATGCAGATCTTGAACATTCAACTCAAACACTCCTGCTTTCGGAGTTTGGAGCCTTCTTACAGAAGCCAGAAGAAAATCTAAGTCAATCCTTCAACCACTACAATCATCTTCTTAGCAAGATGATGAAGCATGGCATTGGACTTGAAGTAATTGAACATGAAGACACGTTTATGAATGGACTTCGATCATAGTGGAAGGCAATAGTGTATACAGTTATGGCTCATGAGCAGTTCAAGAACTATACGTTAGCCAAGATTGTTGGCATCCTAAAGTCACATGAAGATGAAGTGACTAAAGAAGCAAAGTTTGTCTCCGGGATGGGATCATTAGCCCTTATCGCGAAGGGTAAGAAAGTTGTCGAAGAGGATGATTCAGATTTTGAGATCTCTGATTGTGAACTCACTAAAGAAGAGTTTGCAATGAGGGTGTCAAATCGAAAGAGGTTCACTAAGAAGATCTACAGCTTGAACAAGAACCGAAACTGGTAGGACAACTACAACTATGAAAAGGTGAAAGAGGAAAATACGAACAGTTCGCATAAGGATGAAGACAAGAAAGAGAAGAAGCTCATGGGTGACTCCGACTATGATTGCAACCATGGAAAAAATCATTTAGCCAAGGATTGCATGCTTCGAAGACTGAACGATAAACATGAGGGAGAAGATGATGAGGCTTACTATCTGCGAAAGCTTGACGAAATTAAGAAGAAAAAGAATGCGGATAACACTGTGCCTGCTTTGATTGTGCAGGAAAATGAAACTGATGATGAGTTTGGTAGGGTGGAAGTATGGTCCACTTATTCTGAAGACGAGGAGGTTCGCAGGCCTACTCATGGTAAAAGCTTTGTTGTGAAAGATGAAGATTCACAGCCTGAAGGAAGATGCTTGATGGTGACAAATGATGTGTCACAGATGCGTGGGTATGCAACTGATAGTGGACATTGGAGTGATAACTATGTTGTTGCAAAACCAGTTCTTGAGCAAATTAGGGAAATGTGATCTAATGATCAACAAGGTAAAATCCATCCTTGAATCTCTTAATATACCAGTGTCCAGATACGAAACTGAACTAAATAAGTTAAAATTCACATTTTCTAGTGTCAGCAATAGTTTGAAACAAAATCGCTTAACAAATTCTGACTTAACCGATCAAATCAGCATGGTTTCGTCAAAGAGTGAGGAACGATGCATTTGCATTGAAAAGTTGGAGTCAGATATATCTATGTCTAGGGATTAACTTATTTATTTGCAACGAGACAATTTAATGCTTTTGAAACATAGTAATATTTTCTATTTAATTGCAAAAAGACTTTATTTTAATATTACTCAATTGCATCTTGACTGTGAAATTGGTAAGAAAATTCATAAAATGATCTTACAGTTCCTTGAATTAAAGGAAGATGAGATTGATGCTGATTGTTACAAATGTGAGTCCATCGTCTCATCTAATGAAGTTTCGGATGCCTACCGGGTAGGACTGGACAAAATTGAAACATACATTAACTCCAAAGAACTTAAGAACATGTTAAAGCAGCTTTTGGATGAGAATGACAAACTGAAAATCAAAACTGAGACTGTACAGAAATTTGAGTCATTGAGTTCAAAGTTGGGCTCAGATTATAAACTTAATGTTGATAACACATATGAATTTGATGATGACAGTGATATGAGTGAAATATCTATAGAAGACGAGGTTGATTGCTCAACATTTGTTAAAAACGAACCTGAATCTCCGTAAGTACTAATCTCTGAAAACTCAGTAGAATTCGTATGTCTTTTAGAAAGTAAACCAAAATCCTTGAAAGAAAAAGTTGTTGTTTTTCAAAAGGTACAAACTGTCCCAAATCAATTTTTTGCAACCACAGGACAGGATAACTATCAAACAGCCGAATTAACATTCCTTGTCAATGAAGACAACAAATATGGATGCGATGAATATTTATGGTCTGTACTAATCGACAATGCAGATGAAACCGTGGGTCTATTAGAAAAGACTTCATAGAGAGTGAAAGGAAGATATGTAGTAGAACCACTCAATAATCCAATAGGCTACGAAGTGGGAAGTCCAAGTGGAAGAAAGGATGTTTCATGCGAAACCACAATTAATTGTTCACCGTCAATTCAGATTTGGTATTGAATTTTGGGTTTCACTCAGCTCGTAGTGGCACGAAACTAAGATCATAAACACAGATTTTGAGTAACCATAAACCTCAGTGGTAATTTCTGAGAGTCTCAAGGGTTACATTGATGAAACGAATGTAATGGAGAAAGTAATGGAGATGGTGTGAGAAATCAAATTACCTCTGCTATAAACGAAGGACCAAGCAGAAAACTCTTATCTCATGTGAGAAGAGAGTTAGGTAGCTCTTGATTAGAATAAATGTGATAACCTAATTGGGAAGACAAGGTTTGTGTATACCAAGTCATTAAGGCTGTTATTCAAAATCTGATGAGACTTTGGTCGCATACAGCAGCATGCTTCTAGGGACACTTAAGTAATTTATTAAAAAAAAATTCTCATAATCGAACGAACACTCATATAAGATGAAAGACTAAAAAGTAAATAAAGAACAAAATATTTTTGGAATTTTGGATATATATAAAAAAAATTAAAAATAACAAAGTAAAAAAATAAGATTTAGAAAGAAATTAAAAGGAGTTAAAAAAAAACTTTGGAAAAATTAGGAACCGAACCCGAGCGTTCGGTTGGTGTCGGTTGAGAAAAATTCTGAAAAACCGAACCCGAGCGTTCGGTTGGTTTCGATTTTGAAAAATTTTGAAAAACCGAACCCGAGCTTTCTGTTGGTTTCGGTTTTGAAAAATTTTGGAAAACCGAACCCGAGCGTTCGGTTGGTTTCGGTTTTGAAAAATTTTGGAAAACCGAACCCGAGCGTTCGGTAGGTTTCGGTTTTGAAAAATTTTCGAAAACCGAACCCGAACCTTCGGTAGGTTTCGGTTTTGAAAAATTTTGAAAAACCGAACCCGAACCTTCGGTAGGTTTCGGTTTTGAAAAATTTTTAGAAACCAAGGAATTTTGACATTCAAGTAGGTAATACTTTAGACGAATAGATAA
Source organism: Lactuca sativa (assembly GCF_002870075.4). Classification (NCBI taxonomy): domain Eukaryota; kingdom Viridiplantae; phylum Streptophyta; class Magnoliopsida; order Asterales; family Asteraceae; genus Lactuca; species Lactuca sativa. The sequence continues at coordinate 185,094,205 of NC_056630.2, read as the reverse complement.
ACAACTTTGTACAAGAAATTTACAACCAAGAAAACTACCTTTGAAATGATGAGCGAGTGCAGATGATGCAACCGAACCCGAACGTTCGGTCAATTTCGCTTCTTACGTTTGAGATCGAGAGGTAGTTTGTGGTACTGATTCTGATTCCATCATACCTAGCCCTTGTAGAATTTTGTTGAATGAGGCTTCGGGAAGAGCTTTGGTAAAGACATCAGCCAGTTGATCAATGGTTCTAACAAAGTGTACTTCAACATTTCCATCTTCCACATGATCTTTGATGAAGTGATACCTCAGTGCTATGTGTTTGGTTTTGGAGTGTTGCACTGGGTTATGACAGATCCTAATTGCACTTTCAGAGTCGCAATATAGTGGGATCTTTTTCATATTGAGTCCATAGTCTCTGAGTTGACTCTGGATCCAAATCACTTGAGAGGTGCAGGATGCAGCTGCAATGTATTCAGCTTCTGCAGTGGACAAAGACACACACGTTTGTTTCTTTGACTGCCAGCTAACCAACTTCCCGTCAAGGAATTGGCAGCCACCAGTTGTGTTTTTTCTGTCGAGTCCACAACCTCCAAGGTCCGCATCTGAATAGGCTTGAACGAAGAAGCCTGAGTTGGAAGGATACCATAGACCTAGAGAGGTGGTTCGCTTGAGATAGCGTAGAATGTTCTTCACTGCAAGCATGTGAGGTTCGCGTGGATTTGCCTAAAATCGAGCACAGTAACAAACAGAAAACATTATGTCAGGCCTGCTAGCAGTGAGATACATTAGTGAGCCTATCAACTGTCGATAAAGCGTAATATCAACAGCCGGTTTGTCTAGGGATGGGGTGAGCTTGGTGCCGAACGCCATTGGAACTTTGACTTTGGAATCTCCCATCATGCCAAACTTTGCTAGGAGAGTCTTCGTGTAAGCTTCTTGATTGATAAAGATGCCTTCGGGTCCCTGTCTAATATTTAAACCAAGGAAAAAGTTAATAGGACCCATTGAGCTCATTTCAAATTTAGTCTCCATCAGCTTTCTGAATTCAGCTGTTAGGCTAGGATTCGTGGAGCCAAAGATGATATCATCGACATAAATTTGAACGATCATAAGGTGGTTACCTTCCTTCTTGCGAAACAAGGTTGGGTCAACCAAACCTTGCTTGAATTTGGACATCTTTAAAAATTTAGCCAGTGTCTCATACCAGGCTCTCGGAGCTTGTTTCAGTCCATACACAGCTTTATCCAAAATATAACAATGATTAGGATACCTTTCATTTACAAAGCCAGGAGGTTGCTCCACATACACAGTTTCTTCAAGTTCACCATTGAGGAATGCACACTTGACGTCCATTTGGTAAACCTCAAAGTTTTTGTGGGCAGCATAGGCTAGAAATATTCTTACAGATTCCAGCATAGCTACGGGAGCGAACGTTTCTTCTTAATCAATCCCTTCCTCCTGACAGTAACCTTTCACGACCAGACGAGCTTTGTTACAAATTACGTTTCCTTCCTTGTCCATTTTGTTCCTAAAGACCCATTTAAGACCAACAACCGAGGCATCTGGAGGAGTTGGAATAAGATGCCAGACTTTGTTCCTCTCGAATTCGTTCAGTTCATCTTGCATAGCTTGAACCCAATCGGAGTGATCAAGAGCAGTATTAACTGTCTTTGGTTCAACTTTTGATACGAATGAGTTAAACATGCAGAATTCGACTTTAGAAAACAAGGAAGTTTGTTTTGCCTTGAGTTGTGATCGAGTCAGAACTTTTTCAGATACATCACCAACAACTTGAGAAATAGGATGATCCCTGGTCCATTTGGTGAGAGGAGGGTAGTTTGGATCAAAGGTTGGATCTAATTCAGCGTTTATCATTTCTTCTGGTTCAGACTGACTTTCATAGTCGTAAGACATGTCAGCATGCTCCCCCTCGATAGATGAGCTTTCAGGAATGTTTTGAGCTTCAGAGGTTTCTTGAGGTGTGGAGCTTTCAGGCGTTGATGCACCTTCGGATGGTGTGGCACTTTCGGTTGGTGAAGTGCTTTCGGTTGGCAAAGTGCTTGGCTCCCCCTCAACTTGTGAGGTCGGCTGAGTTGACGATGGTTGATCCTCCCCCTCAACTGAAGTATTATGTGATGGAGGTTCGTCAGAACTTGATTCTCCTTCATTCATTCTTCTGGCAGCGTCTTCAACAACTTGCTTCATGTGATCTACCTTGTTGTCTGCTGCGCCTGCTTCTGATAGAGTGGCTTTCTCTGGTTCATCAAAGAGCTCCATGAACTTCTCGAATAGATTAGCGATCGAGACTGTGACTTGGCCAGTTTGAGGAAAGATTTCCCCAGTTGTGTCTTCATTGGCCTTTAGCTTTTTGACATAGCTATCATCAAAAGTCACGTAGTAAGTTTCTTCGATTTTCCTCGAATGCTTGTTTAATACCCTGTACGCCTTAGAAGTGAGAGAATATCCCAAAAATATCCCTTCGTCGGCTTTGACATCGAACTTGTTTCGGTGTTCTTTGGAATTGAAAATGAAACACCTAGAACCGAACACATGGAAAAACTTCACATTGGGCTTCCTGTTGTTGAGAATCTCATAAGGAGTGAGCGAGAATCGCTTGTTGAGATATGACCTGTTCTGTGTAAAACAAGCAGCAGAAATAGCATCAGCCCAAAAATAAAGAGGTAAGGAAGCGAAACTTAGCATGGTTCGGACGGCTTCACACAAAGATCGGTTTCGTCTTTCGACAATCCCGTTTTGTTGAGGAGTGTAGGGAGCTGAGAAGTTGTGACTAATTCCCTTTTCCGCTAGGAATTCTTCGAATTCTCTATTTTTGAATTCCAGACCATTGTCGCTCCTGATGTTGCGAACGACCTTTTTCAGCTGTACTTCAATCTGCTTGATGAACACCTTTAGCTTAGGAGTCGCTTCAGATTTAAGCTTCAGAAAGAACACCCATGTAAAACGCGAAAAGTCATCAACAATAACAAGAATATACTTGCTACCACCGAAGCTTTCGATAGATGAAGGACCACACAAATCAATATGAAGTAATTCAAGTGGTTCAACAAATTTAGTGTTTATTATAGATGGGTGACTTTGACGACTCTGCTTCCCCATTTCACATGCAGCACACAGATGCTCTCTATCGAACTTGAGCAGTGGAAGACCTCGAACGTGACCTCCAGTGACAAGTTTGTTGATGTCCTTAAAATTAAGATGAGAGAGCCTTCGGTGCCACAGCCAGCTTTCGTCAGATTGCGCTTTTGATAACAAGCAGATAGCTGGGTTTCCTTTGATGGGTTTGAGGTTTAGAGGAAACATTTCACCTTTGCGTTCAGATTTGAGAATAACTCTTTTCGTCTTCTTCTCAATTATTTCAGAACCCTCATCATCGAACGAGACTTTGAGACCGGTACCTCCAATAACCTGAGATACACTGATGAGGTTGTGTTGTAGCCCTTCCACGTATGCAACCTTCCTTATCGTGAAATCACCGTTAGTAATCATTCCATATCCTTTTATGGTGCCGAAGGAGTTGTTTCCAAATTTGACGTTTCCACCATTTGAAAGAGACCTGTATTCCCTTAGCTCTTCCTTCCTTCCTGTCATGTGACGTGAGCAGCCACTATCAATGTACCATTCTTCGTCAAACTGCTCGTCACTGATAACCTTCAAAAATTAAGTAGATTTAGGAACCCAAAGTTTCTTGGGTCCTCGTGAGCCTTTCATAGGAACAGGAATAGTAAGAGAGATGTCAACAAAATATGTTCGTTTAATTAGAGTTGTTTCATCTTTCCTTTTGATGGTAAAAACTTTAATTTTATTAGGATTTGGTTCTTTTGGTTTTGACTCTGGTTCATACTCTGAAACCTTCTGTTTTCCCTTTTGTTCTGCTGATGATTGAGATTTTTGAGAAAGAGCAGAATGGGATTTAGAATGAGGTGAAGAAGAGTTGGAAGAATTAGCAGAATTAGATGAGATAGAATGAGAGAGCTTAGATTGAGATGACTTCTTGGCTGGAGACTCTAGGTGACCTTTTTGCTTTTGATCATTGGTGGGACTTACCTTAGAGCTTTGATCTCTTTTGATTTCTGAACCGAACCTTTGCTTTCGGTTGGTGTAGTTCTCTGAACCAAACTTCTGCTTTCGGTTGAAATCATTTTCTGAACCGAACCTCTGCTTTCGGTTGATGTTTTTCTCCGAACCGAACCTCTGCTTTCGGTTGTTGTGTCTCTTTTGCGATTCGATAGGATTTTTCTCAGACTTTAGGTTCTTGTCTTGATGAGAGAAATAAGCATTATGGGATTGCCAGAACTGTTTTCTTTCAGAGAGATTCTTCCTGTATCTCTGATTCCTTTGACGTTTCTGATTTCTCATCTGCTTCGGTTGATGATGGATATTAGCTTTCGGTTTTGGTTTTTCTATGGCTGGTTCACTCTGAACTGAGGAAGTTTCACTTGAAGTTGTGACTTCTTTTGCTGGAATTCCTTTTTCTTGAGGAATGTCTTTCGTACCGCTTGTGCTTGGCACATCGAAGTTATCAAGTTTATTCAAGGGTTCTGGTACGTATCTCCCTTTGCTTTTCCATGAGGTCCTTTCAGACAAACCTACTGTTTCATCAGCATTATCGATTGGAGCTAACCATAAGAACTCATCGCAGCCATCAGCATTGTCTTCGTTTACAATAGATGTGAGTTCAGCAGTCTGATGTTCGGTTACGCCTGTAACCTTGTATACCTGATTTGGAGTGGTTCTAACCTTTTGATATACTATGACCTTCTCTTCAAGAATCGGGGACTTTTGTTGGGACAAACGAGCGAACTCTACTGAATTTTCTGAAATTAGATTCTTGTGGTTTTCGGGTTCGCTTTTTACAAATTCTGAGCAGTCAACCGTGTCCTTTACAGAAATTTCACTCATATTATCGTCCTCATTAAGCTCAGATACATTTTCAACATCAATTTTATTTTCTGAGCTCAAGTTGCCGTTTAAAGAATCAAATTTTTGTATAGTTTCGGTAGTTTATCATTTTCATCCAAAAGGTTTTTAAGCATGTCCTTATGGTCCTTGGATTTAATGAAAGATTCTATTTTGTCCAGTCCATACATGTACGTCGGATTAACATCCTTAGATGAAATAACACTCTCACAATTATACGCTTCAGCATCAATTTCATCCTCCTTAAATTCAAGGAAGGGTAAAATCATGCGATGAATCTTTTGTCCTATTTCACAATCCAAATGAAGCTGAGTAATATTAGTGTAAAGACGTTTGGCAATTAAACAAAAAACATTTCGCTGTTTCAACAACTTTAAATTGTCTCTCTGTAAATAAATGTTTTCATCTTTTGTTTTGATTAATTCCGACTCCTTTAGTTCAATCCACATGCGCCGTTCCTCACTCTTCGAAGACACCCTGCTTAATTGGTCAGTTAGGTTAGAATTGGTGACTCGAGTTTGAGTTAAACTACTATCTAGATAAGAGATTCTTGAATTAACACTTTTTAGTTCTTTTTCATATGAGCTTTGTGGGACTTTAAATGAGACAAAGATGGATTGTACCTTCTTGATCAGTTCGTCGAGCTCGTTGAACTGCACGCTGAGCGGCTTTGCTGTAAAGCACATATCCTGTTGCTCCTTCGGTTCATTACTCCCACCATCAGTGTTGTATCCCCTCATCTGAGATACGTCGGACACCATCAAACACCTTCCTCCACTGCTTTCTTCTTTAGCCACACAGGCCTTTCCATGAGAAGGCTTCCTCACTTCATCGTCTTCAGAGTCGGTTGACCAAACTTCCACGCTACCGAACTCGTCATCAGCAACCGAACCCTGCACAATTAGAGCGTTCATAGAAGGGTTAGCGGTAGATTTCTTCTTCCTTATCTCATCAAGCCTTTTCTGCAGCAAAGCTTCCTCATTCTTTTCAGCCATCTTTTTAAGGACACAATCCTTTGCATAGTGGTTCTTTCCACCACAATAGTAACAGCTTACTCCAGAATCACCTTCTGCCTTCGGTTCCGTCTTAGACTCTTCAACCTTCGGTTCATCTTTAACCTTTTCAGAACTATAACTCCCTTGCCAGTTTCGGTTTTTGTTGGAGGGAAATCTCTTCTTGATGAACCTCTTGGGGTTAGACACCATCATAGCATAATCCTCAGACGTGAGGTCATAATCTTCCAAGTTGAGGTCTTCGTCTTCCATCACAGCTTTACTTTTGGACAGGAGGGCTAACGAACCTAGGCTTGAAACCACATTCTTCTCCTGCAACACAATCTTCTCCTGAGATTTGAGAATGCCCACCAGTTTCGCCAAGGAATATGATTTAAATTTCTCGTGGGCTTTAACTGTGGACACGACTGCCCTCCACTCTGATCTTAGACCATTTAAGAACGTAACCTTCTGCTCAATAAGCTTTCTTTCGATGTCATGTTTGATCATCTTGCTAAGAAGATGATTGAAGCGATCGAACGTTTGGGTCACGGTTTCTTCAGTTCCTTGCCTAAATTCACCAAACTCAGACAAGAGTAATGTTTGAATGGAGTGTTCTAGATCTTCGTCTGTAGAGTACAGTTCACGTAACCTGTCCCATATTTCTTTTGCCGTCGTGCATGAACTTACCAGCCTGAAAGTGTCGGACTGAAGGGCGAATCTGATCAATCTTAACGCCTTGATATTGCACTGAAATTTATCATTTTCATCTTGCGCAATATCTTTAACATCTTTCAGAAGATCATTATACTCCTTTTGAGTTTTAATAATCCTTGAAGTTGCAGAATGAGAAAACGGTCCATTAATGATTGCTTCCCAGATGAGGTATCCATTATCCTCAGATCCTATAACATAATCTTCAAAGTGATGCGCCCAGACTTCATAATCATGGGTGTACAGAATGGGAATCTTCGTTGTTGATCCAATGTTGTTTGAAATATTGATGGGATTCGATTGCGACTCGTCCATAATGATCGAATAACCTGTTCAAAGATCAGACTTGTAATAAATCAAATTAGGGCAAAACAATAAATATCGAGATACGTCAATAATGAGATGACGGCTCAATAAATATCAGTAATTGCAGAACAACCCTAATCGAAAACCTTTTTCAAAAAAGAAGTGTATCGATTACACAGCCTCCTGCTCTGATACCAATTGATAAGTTAAAAACTAACTTGAAGATCGATTAGATCTTAAACAGGTAAAATAAAGAGTAAACAGCAAGAACACGAAAACAGTAAAGAACTCAAGAATAAATCGAACAATGTTGAATGATTATAAACAATCCTCAGAAGAGCTCGATGAAGAACTACAACTGTAGAGGATTAAAGGTTTACAAGAACGATAAAGAAATCTGCAAAGCTATCGGAATTCTGTAAATCGTATTCTAGATCGTTCACCTAATATGCATGCAAGCACATTATTATATAGTAAATCCTACAAGCTCACGGTTGGATAGGCCCAAACCGGAGTGCAAAACTGGACTATAAACCGAGCCCAATGACGCAATACAAAATAATTCCTACGCTACCCAACAATTTTGGTGCTCGCTTTCCAAGCTCTACAAAGGAATGATTGAAGAGATTTGTTTGCTACAACAAATATAAGTTATGTAACCCCAATCCCTGATTTCGATTTTCACAAGGTTCATGTTAATTTTGTTATTCGTAATATGGTGCCTTCAAAGTGTTATGAAATAGATCCTTACAAGTTTCATGTTCCCTTCTTAATTTTTAAGTTAATTTTCAGATTGTACATGTAGTTATAACCTATAAATTCCATCTAAAGATACGCACAAAACAAGATAAGCTACATTGAGCTTTTTAAGAAACATATAAAACAATTTATAAGATAGTTATACAACTAAATGTATTCTCACATTCTCAACCATATATTCCTAATATGTCTTTCAAACATTAAACACGCTCATATGCAATTAGTGATACTAAGTAAACAATTCAATTATCCATAGTAGACTTATAGTCGCGTTAGCTACTATCAATTCGTATAATCTATCCTCGATAGTAATTAATGCTACATAATTACCAATTCATCAAACAATGGTATTACAGTCTCCAAGACTATCATCTATTCATAAGTACTCATGTAATATTTTAATGCTCACATCGTGAGTTCGTTTGGTGGGCTTGAGTGGTAGACATGGCACAAGTTTGCTGCAGTATTCACTAGTCTTTTGCTATAATATTTCCATGTATAGAATTTCCAATGTTGAAATATTTCAACATGGTATTCATATATATCCATGACTAAGTTTGATTAATACTTCAATCTAAACTTTTAAATTCGAAATAAAGTATAAGTATCCTCTCCCTTATTATAGGGAAACAACTTTTCCAATTTTGAAACTTTTCAAATTTTGCAACTTTGCAAATTAGAACTTTGTTTCCTATAACTAGTATTGTTAACTTGCAACACTTTACATAATAATCATGCTCCCACTATAATGATAATTATATTCTTATAAGCATAACACTTATGCTCCCACTAGCTCTGACATGTACTCCAAAAACAACTGGACCTTTTAGAAATCAATACTTATTGACTTTCATACCAAAGTTCAGATTTCTAATACGAGATGCTTCAATAAACCTTTATCTAAGCTTATACACCTTTTATTAAAAGGCTCATATGTGTGTCTAAACTATTTCAGAACATACAACAATAAGTCCCGAATGTTCAAACTATTTGCCATTTCTCATAATTCGAGTTATGAAGAGAGATGTCGTAATCATAATACAATTTGAGAATGCACTTAACACAACTGCTATCTCCTCAAATCTACTTAGTGAAAGTGTCTCCTCATAATCATTTCGATGAATTGGATAGATACCCTATGATACTTAGATTTTATGGTGTATGTGTTCCTATCTATGTGAATTTGCCATTTCCAACCATTACCATAAGATAAGGTCTATGACAAATTTAAACTCATATGGACTGAACCTATTTAATCTTAATTTTTTGCCACGTAGCAGCACAAGGGCCTACCATGTCTTCCAAGTTTTTGAGCAGATCACCCTTCTGATCAATGAACTTTCACTGGTCAAGGTGCTTTGCCTCATGCAAACAATTTAGAACTCATAGAACTCACATGCATAGTCAACTTTAACTACAATGAGCATAGAAACAAGAATATGTCAACACGATAAGTTACAAACCTCAAGTCGTGTGCTAGTGTTAAGCAATGGGTTTATTCTTGATTAATTCTTGAAACTTTTCAAGGTCTTTAAGACTCCCACTGACCTCCTGACATATAAAATTCTATGTCAAGAAGCTCCTTGACAAACAAATATCCAAGAGTTAGTGCGGATTCTTATTAAGAATGACACTTCATATAATTGGTCTTAGTTGGTTTTTGTTTTATCCAAAACATCACAACTACTAATTACAAATGTGCAATATCAAGAAAATATTTTCTACTCCACATTTCATGATGTGTTATAAACATACTTAAGATATGTCACTCAAGGAACAATCTTGGAGTAAGACTCTAAGACTTGATTTTAGAACGAAGTATGACTCTCCTTAATTGATTTAACCATTTCAACAATTCTTGATTCCTATTATTAGTCATACAAGTGCACTAAGATGTCCTTAGAGGATCAATTGTGATATGGTTTCATAATCATTAAGATAATCATAAAACACGATACTAAAGTACTCTCTTTTCCTTTCAGATTGGAGAAACTTTTATCTTTCTGCCTAATTTGATTCTTCTTATTCGTACTGCTATACATTGAAACTTTTTTAATAATTCGGAATTATACTTAATCTTGTAAGCATAACCATATTTACTAATTTTTAGTAAATCATGACGAATAGTCTTATTGTTCTATGTGGTGGACTCGACCAGTGCACAACGTCCTTCACTTGACTCACATATATATTTGAACAAGGAATTAGTCTAAATTTCCCAAAGATGAAGGTTCTCGCTTATCATACAATACAAGTTGCATGATTCCAATTTTCTGTCCAATTGAAACTTTGGTGATGAGAATCTTCCCTTATTTGGTAAATTTAGACAATACCACAAACGAAAGAATCAAATCCATTTTATTGCTAGAGAATGGATACATCAATTTTCACAAATGCCACTGTAAGGAAATATAAAATAAGATAAAATCATAATTTTTCTTTATTTATAAAAAAAAATGCGGAAAAACTTGTCCTTACAATGCAATTACAAATGAAAACTATGTCACTACACATTCCTAAGAAATCTATCATAACTCCTAAGTAGCAGCTCAAAAATCTGATCATCAAACCATATGATCGGAATACACTTCTTCATGATCAGACTCAACATGCTATTTCCTTTAAGCTTCATTCTTTCTATTTGATTCTGCAAAACATCAAAATGCGATCTTATCACATCATAAGAATCAACAAATAGGAACATAATAGAGTTAGATAGTGGACTTACCTGAAGCAGAGTCAAACACTTTGGCTTTGGCATCCTTGCGATCCTTTAGGTTGATAAGGCAGCTTCGCAACCAATGCCCCGTCTCTTGGCAGTAGAAGCAAACAGATTCTTTCAGAATGGCACACAAGATAATCCTGGACTTAGCCTTTCCCTTCCCATTAGGAACATAAGACTTTCCTGGACTTCCAATGTTTCCATTGTCAATGTCCATGGAAGTTTGGGAAGTAGATCTTCCATTTAAATTTGCTTTACCAGTGCGCCAAATCATTTCAGATACAGCAACAATTAGCAAATAGGTAAGATTGATAAGGATCACGTTGTGGTCTGTCATATAGTAATCTTTAATGAACTCACTATATGACTTAGGAAGTGATTGAAGAACCAAGTCAACAGCCAACTTCCTTGACACAACGACTCCTAACATTCCCAGCCCGTCAATGTGTGACTTCATCTCCAAGACATGTGCACATACAGACCTTCCATCTTCATGTTTTCTTACCAATAGGGCTTGAGTGACCTTGAACTTTTCAAGTCGACAAACATGTAGGTCAGGTAGAATTATTGGAAGATGTGGAGGAAGTGAAGTATGATATTTTGGAATATCATCTTCATGTGGAAAGCTTTTTCCAACAGGATAAGGCAAGTCATAGTTGTCTGACCTAAACATCTATAAGGGGAGAAGTTAAAGTTTAGTTGATTTAAGTCCTTAATATAACACCCAAAATGAAATATTAAGTCTAGGACCCAACACAATATTCTAGAATTCGGAAGAGGGATGCCGTAATCCAGTTGTAAAATATTTGAAAGTGGGTAAATGACGATTTACCAATTTCCACCATGAAAATGAAAAAGAGTATTAAGTGTAAATGAATTGAAACTCATAGAATCTTTGAGATTCATTTAACTTTTTCAATGACATGTTTACTCTTGATTATGCCCTTCGGGTTTGTGACTGGGATACCGAGGATCACAAACAAGGTGTGAATAACCATGCAAATTAGCTTGATACTCTCGAAGTCATTTATCACCTAATCAATGTGCCGGTTAACCACACACGCTCCATTGATCTATGACAAACTACGAGCTACCCATTGCCATCCTTCATTAGTCTCATATTAGTGTGTCGCTTAATCACACACGCTCCACTAACGACTAATAAGGTGCAATGTGCAATTTCATGGGCTAGCATCAAATTCACATTTTTCCTAAGTAACTAAGATTGGGAATTTATAGTTATTTAGTTACTTGGTATTTAATTATACTTTTAATGGAATTTTGTGTCATGTCCTACACGTTCAGCTAACGACCCTCCACTAGACAAGAATGCGGTGGGTAAGAGTGGATACCCATTCAATCGTCATTTTGTAGGCAATTTCCTTAAACACCCCTTATAGACTAGCTTCGTGAATGAGGTCTACTAACGGTAAGAGTGACTTTTAACTTATACACATATAATATATTAAACTTTTAATTTTATATAGTATAAGGGTGTATTTTAAACATTTAAAATACTAGGTGGTTTAATCTATTAATAAATTAAACTTTTAATTTAATTAACTTTAAACCATATGATTATGGATTTATTAATTCTCTTTTAATTAAACACTTTTAATCAATTTAATAAAGTCCATAAGGTGTAATTGAACTATTCAAAGCATCAAGGTCATAAAAATTCAAAAATAAAAACTATTTAATTAATTTTTAAGTTATGAACCTTTTTGAAACCTTTCAATTACTAGATGTTTTAGAATTAATTATTTCAAATTAAAACCTTTTAATTAAACTTTTCAAATTCCAAAACTTAATTCAAAAAACTCTTGAATTCCAAACTTGATGGCAAGTTTTATAACTCTCTTTAATCATAAAAGAGACTTTCCAAGTTCCATAACTTGAGGGCAAGTTATGAACCTCTTCAAAGTCTTTTGGTTCAAATTTTAAACTAATAAAATAATCATATAATTTTATATTTTACTAATTCAAACTAATTCAATTCATATGGCAGTATAATTTCAAATTCTACAAATAACTACTTTTTCACAAAATCAAGTAATTATCTTACAATTTGAAAATAATCATGTTATTGGATGGGGACAATCATTACCATATCAGTAAGATCAAATTTTATGAGCCAAAACATTTTGTGGTAATGATCCTAATCCAAAACATACCAAAAACTCAAAAAATCTACCATCTAATGATCCAACTCGTCGAGCTAGGCTATGGACTCGTCGAGTTCATGTTCATGCGAGCCATCTCGTCGAGTCCACTCATGGGACTCGTCAAGTCCAACAGTCAGAAAGCAATTTTCTAGTTTTTTTCAACTTTGAACCATCAACCAAGCAACAATATAACAGAAAACTACCCATGACTCTAATACCACTGTTGGGTTTTAAGTACTATAACACTCATATGGTGAACATACAACCCTAATGTTTTGGATCTTAGTTTTCTCTAGTTATACATGAAACAAAAAATTATCCAAAGCATGAATCCTATCTAGCATACAAATATGGTACATGAGTCATAAAAAGTAGTTAGAACCTCTTATTTGTGGCTTGTAGTTGTTGGCCTTTCAAGAGCTTAGCACCTCAAGTGTGAAGCCTCAAACAAATCACAAACACCATGAACAAATGAAGAATAATGAGAGAGAGTTTAGGAGGCACTAAAATCGTCCATGCTCTTCTTAGAACACAAGTGTGTCGATTTTAGGGTTTAGGAGTTACTTTTATAGTGTCGAATTCCTAAGGTTTAACTTGTAAACCCTAGTCCATTTACTTAAGCCTTTAAGTAATCCAATAATCCATATGATGGGCCTTTTGGACTAACTCTCCATGGACTCTCACATATATTTAGTCCAACCCTAATAAACATGGATCATTCGCCCAAACTATAAGTATTATCGATTGACTTAATCAATCCCCGTTAATTTATTCAGTCTCTTTTGATCACTAAATTAATTCTTGATCAATACTAATTAAATAATATGATTCCTCAATTAATATATTATTCATATAATATATTAATAAATCATAAATAACCTCTTTCTCAAATATTTGTACTATCAGATTGTTCTAGTGAAGGCAACCCAAAATGGACTATGCTACTCTCGGGTCAACTACATACCAATTATAGTTATGGGCTTAGACACCTAATCCAACAAATCTGTTGGTCTCTTCTCACTGCATCGGTCTCATCATGTCATTTCTCCGAAGTCTCCATGAATCTAGTTAGCATGGACTCTAAATCAACCTTCTTTTCAGGTGGTGGTTGCTCTTTTTGATAAAATCCTCGGCCAGTTTGCCTATACTTCTCTTCTTTTCGCTTCTTATATTCATCATATGGAAACCACTCTTTATTTGGATTCCTCCAATCTTCATCGTATTTATCTACATTTGAGTAACAAACTTGAGCCTTCTTATTCCTGTTTCCATCAAATTGGCAATCTTTTGACAAATATGGCCCATTTTCACAACCCACTCAAATAGCATGTATGGATTGGTCCATCTTTGTTATTCTTCGGTCCATAGTATTTAGCATAGCTAAAACAACTTCCATATCCTCAGAAGTGCCACTCCCAATTCCTTTAGCTCTATCATGTCGAGGATTGTGATATTCACGCGAATGCTTAGAAAAAATTTCAATTAATTCCTTGATTTCATAAAACATTGCTACTTCTTGTTGCTCATCTAAATCGTTTTGGGGACAATTTCTTATTAATCCCTTGTAACGCTCCCAAGCTTTGTATAGTGACTCACTCAGTTGTTGCTCAAATTTTGCTATGGCCATTTTGAGTTTAGCAACTTTAGAATGTGGGAAAAAATGTTTTAGGAATTGTTCACGCATCTGCACCCAAGTAGTAATTGAACCGAGTAGAAGTGCCTTCAACCAATCTTTTGTAGCTCCCTTAAAAGTGACAGGAAGCATTCTTAGTAATACTGTTTGAAGAGGCCTTAAGATCAATCAATTTATCAAACAATTACAGAAAATAAGAACAAGAGGAGTTCACGAAGAAAAGCTTTCACTAAGAAAGATAATCTCACAAAGAGATTATCGTGTGCACAAAGCAGCAATTAGGGTTTGTGAAAGGCGTGACCATTCACAAACCTATACAAAAGATTATATACTGCTATTCTAGACAATCCCTACAAATCAGGGATACGCTAGCTAACTAATTAAGCTAACTATGGAAACAGGATAAATACAAGATTTGTTACATTGCACTCAATAAACTAAACTATTACAAACTGAGCTGCTGACATGCTGATGCTGATACTGAGATATGTGTTGATGCTGAGTCTGTTTTAAACATTATCATATTTCAAGGTTTGACCTTACAATCTCCCCCAATATGATGATGTTCAAAACAAACTAAATTAAAACACCTCTGGAAAGGAACTCTTCATACTCAGCTTCAGCTTCTATTTTAACTGGCTAGTAAGGACTATCCAGCAACTCCTGTCTTCTATTCAGCAGCTCCATGGCAATAAGGATGTGAAATTCTCCGGAGAGATCTTGATGACTCATGCACATTTGCCTTAAGCCAACGAGATGAGTGGTTGGAGCCTATGGAATCTCAGCAGTTCGCTGAAAACACATCTTTCGATTTTTATCAAGATAGAACACCCCGTGTTCAGGAGCTGAGATAAACTTATGCTGAACCGGATCAACATTGATAGGAAGAGAATTGTTTATTCCACCAGCACCAAAGTCTAGAACCAATATATCTTCACCATCAACTTGGAACTTGGTTCTTCGAGTTCTAGGAACAGATAACCTTTGGCCTTGATGTTGAGGTCGTTCTTTGGGAACAAGATCCAAACGCTGAACTTTCTTGATCAGCAAATGAAGAGCACAAGTCAGTTCCGAAGAGTGAGCTGAGGTTTGCTTGGATGCTAGTTCAAGTAGTTCCATCCATTCAGAATATCCATACCTGATCAGCTCATCCCTCTTGACAACTTCAGTGTATGAATGCTGAGGACCTTGACGAGTGATCAGCAACGTAAGGATTTTTTCATTTCGTGGTTTGGAAGCTTTGACTTTGATGATCTTATCACCACACATTCGTTGATTAAGAACGTCTTCAAACCTCTTTCGATCGATCCGGTCAAGAACACTGTCAGTCTTAGGCTTGCTACTGCTATGAGAAGGTTGAGAAGATTGAGATTTGGACTCAAACTCCAGGAATTTCTGCATCTGAGCTTCAAACGATCCTTTGGCCTGAAGTTTGTGTTGAATAAGAGATTCATCAGCTTGAGCAATGTTCTTTAGAAGCTGAGCTTGATTAGCTTCATCAAGAATTTGCTTAACTTGATCAAGAGACATGTTCCATTCAGCGGAAAGATTTGAAATACTGACTATGGACTTGGGTTTCTTCCCAGGCAGAGAAGTATCAGTTTGAGAATGAGCCAAGTCAGTATCTGCTACCTTACGCTTCCGAGATAGCGGATGAGATTCTTCACTGGCAATGTCCGAATCTTCTCCTTGGACTGGAATAATGGGATCAGCAACAGGATCGACTGATAGCGGATGAGATTCTTCAAGGTCATCTGAACTTTCTTGCTGAACTGGAATAAGAGGATTAATGAAGTTCATATCCAGTATTTGACATTCATCATCTGGTTCATCATGCTCTTCATCATGCTCACTATCTTCAATCAGCTTTTTAGTAGCTGTTGGACTATTATGCCCCCACAGAGTCAGACTCATGCATTGGCGTTGGTGATTCAGGCTGAATAATGGTGTTGTCAACAGGTTCGGTGTCTCTCTCATTCGATTCACAATCAGCATTATCATCAGCATCAGCATCATCATCAGTATCTCCCCCTTTTTGAGCATCATCAGATTGGGGACTAGAGGGAGGAGTATGCAGGAGAACCTCCTTTAGCTGGTGAACATCAGCCTCAATGCGTAGAAGACGTTGATTCATGTCTCGAGTCAGTGTCAGAAGTTCAGTAAATGCTGAGGCCGGAATCTGAACAACTGAAGTAGCTGGAGCTGCTGGAGAGCTAGGAGGCATTACCGGAGAATATTGGTCCCCATGAGGTGGATTCTCCCCCTGAGAGGGATGCTCCCCCTGGGATAGTTGCTCCTCCTGAAATTGTTGCTCCCCCTGACTCAGTGAATCCTATTGAGCTGAGGGAACTTTAGCAACTGAGTCGATATGATGAGAAAGTTGAGGATAGAAATGACCACCATCATGTGGTTCATCCTCTTGACCGGCTTGATCTACATGATTACCATCAGCGCCTCCTTCATCAGTGTCAGCGGTGACAGAAGGAACAGTGTATGGATTTGCAATCCATTCTCTCATCCTATCAGAGATTCCAATGTCAGTATCCAGAGGATCATCTTGATACATGCGAACAGACATGCGAGGGCATTGGATGGGATTTCCAAAATGCGAGAAGTAGTCTGCAGCGAAAAATTTGTCAAACACAAGAGCAATCCAGCGTGGAAACGGAACATGATCAGCGCGTACATTTGCACGAAGAAGCTGAACAAGCTGATCAAAGAATAGAGCCCCATAATCAATTCTTTTGTTGAGAAGAAGTGAGCAGACGACTTGTTGCTCATAATTACTCAATTGATCACCACTTCGAGACTTGTGACCCATACACTTGCACATGGCACCGGTGAAGAATTTCCATCCCGGGGTCATACATTGGCGCAAAATAAGAGCCGATCGAGCACCAGCCTTTGAGTGATCATATCCCAGTTGATCAAACATACGTTTACACCGTTCAATAGAAGGAGGTTCAGAGAAAGGTTCAAAGATAAGTAACCTTAGGGCAGCACTGAGAAGTTCTACGGTGATGAAGACAGAGTGTCTTCCACGGCCAATGGTCCCGGTAATGGCATTGTTGTCGTCATTAACAGTAGCAGTGTAGTAGAACTCACATACTTGTTCTGGGAAGAACTCTGATGGAACGTCACTGATTGCGTATCGTAGGCGACAGGAGGCTAAGAAATTGAAAAAATCATCGAGTCCAAGACCTCGATGAACCTCGGGAATATCAGGGATGAAAACAACATTTGTCGCCTTGATGTAAATTGGAAGAGGAGGAGAGTTTGGAGCAGGAACTACCCTTCATGAAGTGGAAGAGAAGGTGAACAAAGAGGCAGCCATTAGAGAATTTTTAGGGTTTTAGGGTTTTGAGTATATGTGAAAGAAGGTTAGATTGTGGAAGGAAAGTTTGAAATAGGGAGAGAAGAGGTTTAAATATGGAATTAAACGATCCTTTCAAAAAGGTAATGATTATCTTCTTTAAAAGAAAAACGGCGTATCGTAACAACCTGTCAGATAAAAAGTAGCCATTAACAAGTAGCCGTTGGGTAAAAGAGCCGTTGACTGAAGATGAAACGTCAATCAGTGTTTGCGGAAGCGCTAAGATCAGTGTCAACAAAAATCACATGCTGAAAGTATATCTCTGTCAATTCAAGGTACAGCTTGCTCAATTGAGGCTAGCAAGGAGATTGGTGCGTGTGATAGATACTAGTTGCATTATCTAACCATCAGCACAGAGTGTTGTGACTTTATCAGTGAGTGGTTTATCTTACTGAATCATTAGACACTGAATGAGAAGAAGGTGAAGAAAGGATTGTTGCGTGTGATAAACCTTGGTGTTTTGGTCCAACCATCGGCAAAGATTTTTAAACTCTCATCAGCGTGTGTTTTGTCACACTGAATCACAGAATCAGTGTAAGATTGGTAAGAAGGGATAGTTGCGTGTGATAGATCTTGGTGTTTTGATCTAACCATCGGCAAAGATTTTTAGACTCTCATCAGCGTGTGTTTTGTCACGCTGAATCACAGAATCAGTGTAAGATTGGTAAGAGGGGAGAGTTGCGTGTGATAGATCTTGGTGTTTTGATCTAACCATCGGCAAAGAGTTTCAAGTTGTTATCAGTGTATGGTTTAGTACAGTGAATCATTCAACTTTAGTTTAGAAGACTTGAAGAAGAGAGAAAGATGGGAGATCAAACCAAGTACTCAGTATGCAAATATCATCAGCACAATGTACATCAGCTTATAAGACAATACCAAACATTAGCACAATTAAACAGCAAAATTAATTACAAGGTAATCATTCCAAGTTCTCCAATAATGTAAGCAGTTGTTTGAGAATCCAGTGCCTTAGTGAAGATATCAGCAAGTTGCTCCGAAGTTTTGACATGTTCAAGCACAACCTTTCCCTTTTCAACATTATCTCTGATGAAATGATGTCTGATTTTGATATGCTTCGTCTTTAAGTGCTGAACAGGGTTTTGTGTGATTTGAATGGCACTGGTGTTATCACAATATATAAGAGTCTTTGAGAACTTGATTCCATAGTCGAGAAGCTTATTTTGAATCCATAAGAGCTGAGCACAACATCTCCCAGCTGCAACATACTCAGCTTCTGCAGTTGAGATGGCTACTGATGTTTGCTTCTTGCTAGACCAGCTGATGAGACGATTTCCAAGAAAGTGACATCCACCAGACGTACTCTTTTTGTCTAAATTGCATCCTGCATAGTCTGAGTCAGTGTATCCAAAAAGTTCAAATGTTGAGTCATGAGGATACCACAGTGCTAGGTTTTGAGTCCCTTTCAAGTATCGAAAAATACGTTTGACGGCCATGAGATGAAATTCCTTTGGATTAGCTTGGAATCGAGCACAGAGAATGGTTCCAAACATGATATCAGGACAACTTGCCGTGAGATATAAAAGAGATCCAATCATTCCTCGATACAGAGAGTGATTTACAGTAGTTCCAGTTGGATCAGCGTGTATCTTATCAGTCTTGGACACTGGAGTAGACGCTGGTTTGCAGTCACTGAGCGAATACTTAACAAGCAAGTCAGAAATATATTTACTTTGGCAAATAGAAATACCTGATTTTTGTTGCTGAACTTCAAGACCTAAGAAAAAGGTCATCTTCCCCATCATGCTCATTTTGAACCTTTGAGACATGATCTCTGCAAATTCCTTGCTCAGTTTCTCATTTGGAGAGCCAAAAATGATGTCATCGACATAAATTTGAACAAGAACCATATCTGAGCCTTTGTTTTTAATGAAGAGAGTATTGTCGATTGCTCCTCGTCTGTATCCATTTTCAAGAAGATACGATGTCAGTGTCTCATACCAAGCCCTGGGTGCTTGCTTTAGTCCATAAACAGCTTTGTCTAATCGGTACACATAATCAGGGTGATCTTTGTCAACAAAGCCTGGGGGATGATTGAGGAAAACTTCTTCTTCTAACACACCATGTAGAAAGGCTGTTTTCACATCCATTTGATAGACAATGAAGTTCATGTAGGATGCGTATGCGAGAAATAGTCTAATTGCTTCAATGCGAGCAACTGGAGCAAATGTTTCCCCGTAGTCGATGGATTCAATTTGAGTAAACCCTTGAGCGACAAGCCTTGCTTTGTTGCGAGTAATGATTCCATCTTTATCAACCTTGTTACGATAGACCCAGCGAGTTCCGGTGATAGTCTTTCCTGATGGTCTTGGGACTAGAGTCCAAACTTTGTGTCTTTCAAACTCATTCAGTTCTTCTTGCATGGCTTTGATCCAATCAGCATCTTGAAGAGTTGTGTGTATCTTGTCAGGTAAGATCATTGAAACGAAATTAACATACATGCAAAAGTTATTAGATACACGAGATCTGGTTCGGACACCATCATGAATATTCCCTATAATTTGATCAACAGGATGATATCGATGTTCAGAGACTGATGCTGATTCCGGAGAGTTTGACACTGACAAGTTATCAATTTCAGGAGAGTCTTCAGCTTCAAGGATTTCATCAGCACCTAATGAATTATCTGCTGATCTGGCTACAGTATCTTGATTCAAGGAACATGCAACTGGAACGATAGAATCAGAAGAATCAACTTCATCTCCAGCAGGAGGGACTTCGTCAAATGGACAAGAGAGAAGCTCTTGAAAAATAGAAGAGGAATGAGTGACTTTTTCATCAGTGTATGATTCCTCATCAAATTCACATGAATGGATTCTTCAACGCATTGCCTGTTCACATGAAAAACACGAAAAGCCTTTGAAATAGATGAGTACCCAACAAAAATACCTTTATCAGCCTTAGGTTCAAACTTGGATCTTGGGTCACGCTGATTTAGAATATAACAAATACATCCGAACACGTGAAAAAAGGATACGTCTGGCTTTCGATCTTTCAGCATTTCATATGGTGTCTTCTTGTGAATCCTGTGAATTAGAGATCGATTCTGAGTAAAACACGTTGTATTGACAGCTTCAGCCCAAATCGACATAGGAAGACCAGCATGGATCATCAAGGTCCTTCCTGCCTCAATCAGTGTTCTATTTCTTCGTTCAGCAACTCCATTTTGTTGAGGAGTACGAGGAGCTGAGAACTTTTTCCCAATTCCTTTATGATCACAAAACTCTTCAAGAGTTGAATTTCGGAACTCAGTACCATGATCACTTCTTAGCTGCTTAACTTTGAGACCTGTCAGTGTCTCATTTTTACGAATCAGTGAAATAATTTCCTGTGCAGCATGACTTTTCTTCTTCAGGAAAACCACCCATGTAAATCGAGTGAACTCATCCACAACCACTAGAGTATACTTATTTCCACCTAAAGAATGGACAGGAATAGGTCCAAACAAGTCCATGTGGAGTAAATGAAGAGGAACTGATATACTGGAACATGACTTGGGTTTGAAAGAGGCATTGGTTTGTTTTCCTTGTTCACAAGCTGAGCACATCTTGTCTTTCAAAACGCTGAATTTTGGGAGCCCTCTAACTAGATCTTGATTGGATATTTTGGATAGGTTCTTGAAGTTCAGATGAGAGAACCTTTTATGCCAAATCCAGCTAAGATTCGTCTGAGACTTTGAAAAGAAGCATTGCATCAGTGCCTTGTCACTCGAGAACATGTCAAGAACATATATATCATCTTTTCTACTTGCTGAAAGTACGATGTTCTTGTCAGTGTTGACAACTCTGCCTTCCTTCTTTGTAAAGTGAACTTCATAGTCAGCATCACATAACTGACTGATAGAGATGAGGTTGTGTTTGAGACCCTTTACATATGAAACATTTTGAAAAACCACGTTATTGCATTTGATATTTCCATATCCTTTAGTGAACCCCTTTCCATTGTCCCCATAAGTAACTGCAGGACCAGTTTTCTTGACATAATCTTCCAGGAGAGACTTAGATCCTGTCATATGTCTTGAGCAACCACTATCTAAGTACCAAAGATGCTCCTGACCCTGCAGTGCTGAGAAACTAGTTAGAACACACTGACCCATTCGAGGATGGGTCATTCACAAAGTTATTTGATAATAGATTATAACACTCCTTAGGAAGACAGTTTAAAGAATTTGACTTAAGAGTCCATTTTTCATTTCTAACTTTAATATTATCAGCTCTTAAAGATGATTTATCAAATGAACATTCACTGATCTTGTGAGAGGTATCACCACATCTGTAACAAACTCTGGTACCAAAGTTCTTCTTGGTGAGCAAATTTTTGGATTTAACACATTTCGACATGTAAGATTCACCAAGAGAACTTTGAATCCTTTTGTTTATCATTGAGTCACAACTGAATTCAGTGTCAGAAAGAATTTGATCAGTGTTAGGTGATGAGCTATCAGTGTCTGATTTGGACTCATTCACAGATGAATTGCAATCAGGAAAATGCTTAAGTTGTTCATGAACAGCATGAAACACTCCATTTGAGATAGGAAAAGCAATAATATTCTCAGTGAGTGGAGTTGGTCTTACAAGATGTGCAGGGTAAGAGGTTGGATCAATTCCGGTAATTTCAACATTACACCCAGTAATACCATCAGAATTAGTAATACAGTATTCATCAATTAAACTCTGATTAATAAAAGAGTTACTGACAAACTTTTTTTTGAAATTGTTTTTCATCTCATTCATGGAATAAAACTCATATTCTTTTTCTTGTGATTTAAAAACTTTTTCAGCTTCTGCAAAATTACCCCTAAGAATTTTCTCACATGAATGTGGAATTTGAGCTGAAATAATATAATTTGCATTCTTATGAGATTTTGCCCAAGTATGAAGCACAGTTTGTTCTTTGATCAAAAGATTTTTAACATTGTCAATTTCAGCAGACAAAGAAGAATTTGACAAACTAGTGATTCTAAGATTTTCCTGAGTGGACTTAATAATGTTATTTTTCATGGATATATCAGTTTCAAGAAGATCAATTTGATTTTGCAAATTTCTTATTGTTTGATTCTTTTTAGAATTAATGACGCCCAAATACTCAAACATTTTGATTTTTTCATTCATTGAATAGGAAACAAAGTTTTTAACCTGGTACATTGAAGGAGAGTCAGTGTTGTGTTTCCTGGAATTTTCAACAGCATCAGACATATCAGCATCAAATGTACTTTTTCCTTTTTCAGAAACATCCGGGTCTTCTATCTTTACCATTAGACACTTGACTTCATCATCTGATGACTCCTCATCAGTCTTCCATTTTTCTTCTTCTGCAACAAGCACTTTATGTTCCAAGTTCTCTGCTTTCATCTTCTCAATCAGCTTGTTGTACTTCTGCTTCCAGTATTCATCCGAGCCTTGTTTCTTTTGTTTACACTCCTTTGCAAAATGATCAGTGCTCCCACAGTTAAAGCACTGAGCCTTCTCTTTCTTATCAGCACCATGCCTTTTATCAGCTTCTGATCTTTTTGAAAACTTTCCACCCATATTCTTTTGAAACTTTGAGAAGTTTCGACCTGATTTCTCAAAAGTCTTTACAATCAAAGCTGCACTAGCCACAACTTTTTCAAGATCACCAGTGTCAGTTTTAGAGGAATCAGTATCTGAATTACTTTCAGTGTCTGAATCTGACACTAGCTTTTTGTTTGAGAACAAAGCTACAGATGATTCACGCTGAGAATCTTTCATCAGTTCCTTTCTTTGAAGCTTAGATTCTTCATAGTATCGAAGATTTCCATAGAGACTTTGTAAGTCCATAGAGTTGATCTTCTCACTATTTTTCAGCACATCAACATGATTCTCCCAACCTGCACCCAGAGAATCCAAAAACTTTTGCAGTAGAATAGTTCTATGCTTCAACTGATCTAGTCTCCGAAGATCATTAACAAGAGTATTGAATCTGTTAAAGGTTTGAGTCAAGGTTTCACCTTTCTTAGCAGAAAAAATATTCATACCTTCGGTTAAGATCATTTATTTGAGTAGCCTTGACTTCTTCAGTGCCTTCAAAAGATACAGTCAGAGTATCCATCATCTCTTTTGTTGAGATGCAATTTTGAACTAGCCCAAAAATGTTGTATGGCAGAGCGTAGCTGATTGCGGCACGAGCACGAACATCTAAACCATTTTTTCTTTTGTCATCTGCCGTCCAGTTTTCTCTAGGTGTTTTCTTCATGGCACCATCAGGAACGTTGTTTTTCAGAGGCTGATACATTGGGACATATGGACCCTTTTCGACAATGTCCAACATGTCTTCATCTACTGACTCTAAAGCATATAGAGCCTTTATTTTCCACATAGCAAAGTTTGTTTCATCAAAAGGAGGAATTTTAGCGGAAGGATGATTTGATGAGTTCGACGAAGAAGAAGATGAAGCCATTTGTTTGATAAGAGAAACCCGCTCTGATACCAATTGAAGAGGCCTTAAGATCAATCAATTTATCAAACAATTACAGAAAATAAGAACAAGAGGAATTCACGAAGAAAAGCTTTCACTAAGAAAGATAATCTCACAAAGAGATTATCGTCTGCACAAAGCAGCAATTAGGGTTTGTGAAAGGCGTGACCATTCACAAACCTATACAAAAGATTATATACTGCTATTCTAGACAATCCTTACAAATCAGGGATACGCTAGCTAACTAATTAAGCTAACTATGGAAACAGGATAAATACAAGATTTGTTACATTGCACTGAATAAACTAAACTATTACAAACTGAGCTGCTGACATGCTGATGCTGATACTGAGTTATGTGCTGATGCTGAGTCTGTTTTAAACATTATCATATTTCAAGGTTTGACCTTACACTGTTGTGCGAGGAACATTTGGGATGTTGAAGTAATCAACAATGTCATTGACTTCATCAAGGTGTTTGTAAGAATCCTCGTTATCTTCCCGGAAAATGGAACTTCTTTAAGCGTAAAAAGAATATGTCATTTCAACTCGAATGTTGCTGCAGCTGGAATCGCAGGTTGCACTAGACCAGGACCGATGTCCTCCCATATTCTCTTCTTGTATGCCTCCATAGACATGTTGGCAATGTTTTCCATCTCATTTTTCGGCTCGTTTTCAAGTTCCCTCTCTTATATTTCTAATTCGGGTTCGGACTTGTATTTGGATTCATGAAGATTAGGATTTTGCTGAAAGCTTACAACCATGCGTCCGTCTTTTGAGGAGTGCTCGATTCACCTACGTTCTTGCCTTTCTTTTTTCCAAAAACTGATTTAAGATCTTTGAAAGGTGATTTCTTTGGTGGTTGAGTTTCTCCTACGTTCTTATCCATCTTCTTACAAAGGGCTGACTCTAGATCTTCAAGTAGTGGTATCAAAGGTGTGTTGGATCCACGAGTCATGTACTACTGCAACAAAACAAAAATAAAAATTTAAAATAGAACAAAAATTATATAAATATGCCTACTGACTGTTCACCACGAAATGGTAAAGAATACCACCTCGTGTTGTCATAGAAAATCTAAACAAAAACGAAAAACTTTAATAAAATAAATAAATAACCGAGCTCACATCGTGAGTTCGGTTCGGGAAAAAAACTAATGCTCAAAATTAACTTTTTGCAAATTTTACCCCACAAAAATGATCAATTAACCTAAAGAAAATAACTAAAAAAACTAAATTAGTCGTTCCCCAACAACTGCGCCAAAAACTTGATGTCGAAATATTACTACACATAATTTTACCTATATCTAACTAGCTATTCGACTAAAGGCAGTGTACCTTTTCGCAAATAGTATAGCACAAATAGTCAGGTATCGAACACAAGGAACGAATTTAATTAATTAACCTCATTACTACTAAATTAACCTAAAATTTAAGCAACAATTTAAATGGTTTTTATCTAATTTTCCAAGTTCAGACAAACTTAGTCACTTAACAATGATTCAATAAAATATTAAAAACAATTATGTTTAGCTCGAATCCACTACTCCTTTATGGTTAGCTACTAATTATGGTTCATTAAATTTGGTTACCAAATTTTATATTATTAGCAATTTAAGTCCAATTTTACGAATGTGTAACTAATTCATGTAAAACTATGCATGGCCACACACAATCAAACATGGAATCAACTGTTCATTATGGTTGGGGGCTATGTAAGATTATTTATCAAACACAATTATGGTTATAATTTATGTTCTCTAGCACAGCTTAATTCGATTATTTCAATTACTTATCTAAGATTGGATCGATCCTAGCTCTAGCAATTCAATGGTTACTAAATCACTAGGTATCAAGTTCATGTAATTTAATAATCACTAAGCTACACAAGACATGAATTCAAGCAATTAAAGTATCAAATATTAGCATTCTAGGTATTAACAATCAAACACAAGCACATAACCACCTATTAAAGATCCATAAATCAAATAACTAAACCATAAAGTTAAGCTTCATCTAGCTAAACGGAAGAAGGTAAATTCAACTACTCATGGATGATAAAACAAACACAAATCCACTAAATAAAGCCATAATTGAATGTACCAAATTAAATTGATGATTATAATTTTCAATCTCTGAACCTTTAATTAATTCTCTTTCCTTTAATGCTTGGACTTGGTTTTTCTGTCTAAACTTCCTTCAAAAATCGTCCTCTAAACCCTCCAAGTCTCCAGCAGAACTCCTACAATTGTAAGTACCAATGATATATATATATATATATATATATATATATATATATATATATATATATATATATATAGTTTTCGATAATTACACTGCTCACGTTGTGAGCTTAGTTGTAATCCATATCGAACACGGATTCTGACTTCCGAACGTTTATCTTCTAGAACATTGATTCTCACGACATGAGAGGTGATTCCTCACGTCATGAAGTCGACTTTTAGCTGAAATCTTCATCTCTTAAGCACCAATCCTCCAAAGTTCTGATCCTTGTCACTTTTGGCCCTTTTTCTTCAAGAATGCTCATTTTGGCTGCAAAATACAATTCGATCTTATAAGTACCATATATCTTTGCAAATAACTAAAATATTAATAAAAACATATTAAAATATTGCCTAAAATATGTATAAATATGGCAATATCAAATG
This sequence comes from Lactuca sativa, assembly GCF_002870075.4. Classification (NCBI taxonomy): domain Eukaryota; kingdom Viridiplantae; phylum Streptophyta; class Magnoliopsida; order Asterales; family Asteraceae; genus Lactuca; species Lactuca sativa. Next base: position 185,067,498 of record NC_056630.2, on the reverse strand, counting down.
CCTCACACTAAATATATTCTCACATTCTCAACCATACATTCCTAATATGTCTTTCAAACATTCAACATACTCATAAGGTATTAGAGATACTAAGTCTACCATTCATTATCCATAGTAGACTTATAGTCGTATTAGCTACCATCAATTCCTATAATCTCTCCTCGATAGTAATTAATGCTACATAATTACCAATTCATCAAAAAATGGTATTACAGTCACCAAGACTATCATCTCTTCAATAACAATTAACCTTGTATAGCGTTACAGAGACCAAGTCTGCCATTATACTACAATGCAATCCTCATATGATGATATTAAAACCATCAAGGATACTATTATCAATTAATGATCATGTATAAGCATTTATACATTTTTATAACCCCATAGTTTTACAATCACCGAGACCATCTTTACTAACAATATTCCTTTATATTGGTATTTCCAGCACCAAGCATACCAGTACAATCAATACTTGCACTGAAAATAAAACAATGGTAATTACAAAACTAAGCATACCACTAACAATTGCTTCCCACATAGTGGTAATTACAACACCTATAATACCACTAATTCTTTCTAATCAGTCTATAAGTATAACCCTACAGGTTTCGGTTCTAAACATAACAATTCACAATAATCATACTTTTGCATTTAGCACGTAATCAACGTGTAATAATAAACACATGTCTAGATTATGTATGTGTGTGTGTGTGTCTATATATATATATATATATATATATATATATATATATATATATATATATATATAAAAGTGAGGTTACTCACCTTGGTAACTAGTTTTTCTAGCTACAAAATTCCACTAGCCCTTGGTCATGTTCGTTTCCAAGAATCCTTCCATCCAAATCTTGCATTGAACCTAAAATTTGAACCAAAAATGAAATTGGATTATTTGGGGTGTTCCAAGCACAAAATCGGACTCAAACCAAGCATAATTATTGACCACCATTGGCCACCACAGCCATCATTATCATAATATGGCAGGTGACACCACCTTGCGTTGTCTCTACAGCTTCAACACCAGGAGCAACGACAAGGTTGTTACCTTCGTTCCCTTCTTCGCTTCTATTTCACAATATCTTTCTCCTTCTTTCTTTTTTGTTATTTCTTTTGGTCTTTATCTCTATCAACCTCTCTACCTCGCTCTTTGTTTGTCAATCGCAAAAAAAAGAAACACATAGTTGATGTGTGTGTTTCTTTTTCCTTCTTGATCATTCCCACAAAAACATAAAGGGAAAATCATCATTTTATTCTTTTTTTAATATATTTAATATATTTGAAAGTTATATATAAAATGATTTTTTTTATTTCCTTTAAGTAATTGGGCTAGAACCTTGTTTCAAGCTAAAGATTTTGTGAGCAAAATGCCTTGGAAACCCAATTTACATCTCATAAAACTACTATATATTTTATTCGGGTCAACAACTGGTTGTATCTAAATACTGTTATTTTTAGAATGTTACATATGTGTATATATATATATATATATATATATATATATATATATATATATATATATATATATAGTCATTATAGAAATACCAATTCTTTTTAATCTTTAATCTCACATTATCTTCTATATTTTCTCTCATTCGTTGATTTCTACAACAAAATCGATTCCAATAACCCATCCTAAAATTCGATTGAGAGAAAGCTCATGGTACTAGTTCAAGCATGCTAACTATAAATTCTTTTCCTGTTGATATGTCTATAATGACTTATTGTCCCCAATTAGACACCCTTATTCATTCTTCCCTCCAAATTCAATTTTCAATCGTCCAACAATATTATCCCATGTCTATGCCCAACATTACCCTAAACTTGTTCAACAACTTCATGATTTTTACTGGTCATGTCTGCCAACCCAACCCTATCACATGGCAAAAAGACACTCTTCCATCAAGCCACAAACCCAAACCACGAGGAGTCGGATGACGACTCCGTATCAGAAACTCAATACTTATCACCCAAATACATATTCAAGAACGAACCCCCTCCTGACCGAAAAGGAAAAGGAAAGACAACCCCTTATGTGTGGACATCGAGGGAAGAATTCATGTTGACAAAAGCATGGGTCGACATATCCAAGGATGTATAGCACATAATTTAACAACCAATTGGTAATTTTTGGCTACATTATCGGACGGTTTCTTAAAGAAATTGGTAATGGTGACTATCGTACAAAACACCAATTGAATACAAAGTTTCAAGATATGAGAAGGAATATCACAAAGATGATGGGGTAGAAAAATACTTGAATAAGCATTGGAAACTTTTATCAATTAGACTGAAATGGAAATATATGCGAAAGAAAGAGGTTGAAGCTGCTGTGGCAAAAAGAAATAAAACATCATCGACAAGTTACGCAACTTCCCCTAATGCTCATCTCGAGTTAGGCTTAAACAACAATGAATAGCTCGAGTTAGAAGAAATTGTTTGCCAATAGGCGGGGACAAAGTGAAAATGAAGAGGTCTTCTTCAAATGCATCGAGATCCAGCCAAGCAAAGGACATAAAGAAAATAGCAACTAGCTTCAAACAATAATTGAATTCCAGCGAACGTTTGACATTTGAAAAATACAAATTGGGAAAGAAGAAAGACACACGAGAAAAAGTAAAACGTATGTGACGAAAAAGAAAACACCAAATATATGACACTTTTTTACTCAAAGCACCAACTAGATTTCGGGGGATGAACTCGAAATGGTTTTAATGTCGAAAGCAAATATTAGGAAAATATATATGCTATACTTATTTTGTATTATGTTTTAGTTTCATTTTTATTTTAATTTGTGTTATGCTTTTGCTTTATGTTTTTACTTTAGTTATGTACTTTTTCCAAGTAAGTAAATATTTCTATTTTTATTAATTTTGAGTTTATTAACCATTTTTATTAATATTATTTATTTATTAAATTATAGTATTTTAATTAAACTAAAAAATAAATTAAAATAAAAAAAAGTGTGACAATTTCTTTGGTTTTGAAGAGTACGGGAAGAATGAGGAAAATAAGATGACATAGGTAGAAGAGTAAAAGTGAAATGTGAGAGCTGAGTTCACACTTCAATCTTAGTAGTGAAAGAAAAGGAATAGAGCAATGTGTTAAAAAAATATTGGGGGTGAAAGAAAAAATAAACAAGCAATGTTTGAATGTGAGTCTAATTACAAGTTGAACATGCACAATGGGGGAAGAATGCTCTTCTTTAAAATCCTAAATATAGTATTTGTAAAATAGGGTTTATGTCATTTTTAGTCGGTGAATTTTTCTGGGTGTTTTATTTTAATTACTATACATTGTTTAAGCTACGATTAATCATAGAACTTGTTTATGTTTTTCATTTTAGTCACTTCATCCAATGATAACAGGTATAAGTGACGTGTCAACATGGAAAAACTTTATCAAGGTTATAGTTAACCACTTGAACTTTTCTGTGTGTTTTATTTAGCCATTATACTTTTTAGATACAACTAATCACTTGATTTATTTATAAATTTTATGTTAGTCACTTTAACCGATGATAGTTCATAACCAAACGAGATGACTATTTTTTGTCTTGATGGATTTACATGTCAGCATCTTAAGGATATGCGCTCAAAATTACCATAATGTTTACGTATTCCTCCAAGACTACATATAAGGGTATGTTTCTTCCATCAACAAAAATGATGGGGTGGAGAAGGACAAAATAGTTTTTTTAAGTTATTGGATTGTTCTAATTAAAAAATAAAAAAAATAAAAAAATAAAAAATAAAAAAAAAAGTCAACAGCTATATGTATAAGCTACCCTAAATCACATGGATCATTCATATAATTTACTCTAAAATAATTGGCATTACAATTTTAGTTGTGTAGAAAAATAAAAAGTAATAGTTTTTTAATCTTTATTAATGACAGTGAAAAAATAAAGTAACTAAAATGAAAGTTTTTTAAACAAATCTAGTGACTAATTGTAGCTTGAATAAAATATAATGGCTAAAATAAAACACTTACAAAAGTTCAATGATTAATTATAACATTGATGATGTTGTTCCATGTTGACATGTCACTTACACCGATTATCACTGTTTAGAGTAACTAAAATGAACGAAAAAAATAATGACTAATGATAACTTACAAAAATATAATGACTAAAAATGACTTATAGACTATAAAAAAAATATTTTACTATTCATGTTGTGGAATCAAAATTGATAAATATGTAGGGAATATAATTGATATTTTTGTTTTTAGTTTTATATAATATAGTGGTGTTTTTTTCACAAAAATATAAAATTTAAGAAGTATTATATATTGTTATTTGTGACTTGAGCATTTGGAGCATTCTCATGGAGCAATTGAGTTCAATAGAGCACTTAGAACTCAATGGAGAACTTGAAGTTCATGAAGCATGTGTCAATGGAACGGACCATTTTATAATGCGTTGAATCATCTGAAAAGGGAACAGATCAAGTGCCAAATGAAAGGATCTTCTTAAAGGAAACTTGGAGAAACTTGGAGCAATATGGAGCAACATGTTGCACCCCATGTTGCATTTGCGCCAAGATCTAGGGTGTTGCGCCAAATGTAGGGATGTTGCACCTTGAAGGATGAAGTTACACCATGAAGGAAGATGTTTCTCCATCTTTGTTCCTTGATGATCCATAATATCCCTGATGAGACACGAAGTCCCCTTTGATGCTCAGAAGCTAAAGATGCTCAAGGAATACACCATGTTGTGCCAATGGATGTTGGGCCACTAATGTTCATGATGCACCACATGTGCATCAGGATCCTCCACTATGTCATATGGTGCTCCATCATGTATGTTGTTGATGCTCATGGGTTGTATGACATGGAAGAATGTTCCAGAAGTTTCTACATGGTAAATTGTGATTGGTTGATACATTTCATGGGCGTATAGGCCAATAGGCTTGGCTCATTAGGGTTTTAGGTTTGATCCATCAAGTATAAATAGGGAAGCATGCTAAGTCATTTGGGTGTCTATAATTCTAGAGTGTTAGGCGAATCTCTATGAAATTGTACTTATAACCTCTATTGGAGAAATTTGAAATAAAGACTACTCCCCTCATGCTCGTGGATGTAGGTTACCTTAACCGAACCACGTAAACATTGTGTCTTGTGTGCTTTTGGTTTTGTTAGTTATCCACTTTACTTCCTAACAAGTGGTAGCTGCGGTTTGAATTCCTTTGATTGAAGATGTATACTCACAAGTTTTATTTGGAGAAGTTCAATGGTTAGAATGACTTCACTTTATGGAAGGTGAAGATGAGGGCTCTTATGGTTTAAATAGGATGTGCAGTGGCACTAGAAGGAGAGGCAAAGTTACCAAAGGACATGGCAGCTAATAAGAAGGTGTACATTTTGACGATGACAAACAGTTCCATTCTATTGATTTTGACAAATAAAGTACCGAGGGAGGTCGTGGATCAAAGAACTGCTTCTGGGTTGTGGGGGAAACTTTGTGACAAGTACCAAAACAACTCTCTGACGAGCATGTTGTATCAGAAGCAAAGGTTGTACACTCTCATAATGTTTGAAAGTACCCAAGTGCAAGATCATTTGAATAAATTCAATCGCATCATCATGGATCTACAAGGGGTTGATGTAAAGATTAAAGATGAAGATTAGACACTCATTCTCTTATGTTCTCTTCTGAACTCATATGAGAATTTCATTGATACCATGCTCTATGGTAGTAAAACGATCACTGTGAATGATATGAAAGATTCTTTGATGTCCAAGGAACTTAAAAGAAAAGTTTCAGTTGGAGAAAAGGTGTCCAGTTCAGGTTTGTTCTCATGGAGAGGAAGGACAAAATAGAGAAAATCGGGAAACAGAGGGAGGTCACCTTCAAAATCAAAGTCTAAAGGTTCATCAAATGTGAAATGTTATAAATGCAAGGAGAAGGGGAACTTTAAGCAAATTGTCCATAATTGAAGAATGGAAAGTTCAAGAGTGAATCAAGAAGCATAACATTGTTAATGTGGTTGAGGAAAATTTTGATGAAGAGGACGATGGCGAGGTATTAACTGTAAGTACATCAAGTTCTACAAATTCTTGGGTCTTGGATTCCAAAGCATCCTATCACATGACATACAATCATGACTGGTTTGGCTCCTTCAAAGAGTGGAATGCCACAGTCAAGATGGGTGATGACTATGTGCGCAGTATCAAGGGTAGTGACACTATGTAGATCAAGATGCACGATGGTATGGTCAGAAAATTAGATTTCTGGTATGTTCCATAACTTCGGAAAAATCTAATTTCTCTTGCCACTTTGGCTAAAAATGGGGTGAGGTACGTTAGTGAAGGTGACTGGCTCAAAGTCACCAAAGCTGCTCTGGTTATGTTGAAGGGAAAGATGAATTATGGAGAGATCCATATCTTGGAAGACAATATAGTTATGGGAATGGTGGCTATCTCTTAATCCTTGAGTGAAGGTGAAGAAAAGACAGAGTTGTGGCATCGTAGGTTGGGGCACATGAGTGAGAAGGGCATGCCAGTTCTAAGTAAACAAGGACTATTTGGTGGATCATGCGATACTTGAAGGGAATGACGAATGTTTTCTTGGTGTATGGAGCTAATACAAAAAGTGACTTGGTTGGATATGTTGACTCTAATCATGGCGGTGATTTTCTGAAGTGCATGTCATGGGAGTGTTATATTTTCACCTTTTTCGGATGTGCCATCAGTTGGAAGTCAACGTTACAAGATACCGTTACTTTTTCTACAACTGAATCCAAGTACATGTCTATAACAGAAGGAATAAAAGAAGATATATGGTTACATGGGCTTATTCAGAGTCTTAGTTTGAAGGTGGATGTGACATCCCCAAAATCTCGGCTAGAAAAGACCGGTTTCATTTATGCTTTTTAAACATTTTCAGAGTAAATCCTTTTGATTTTAAAAGAGATGCGGAATTTGTTCCCAAAAACAAAGTATGATAAAATAATATTTACCAAAGCGTTTCATAAAGAGATGTATTTTCATTATATAACCAAAACTCGGGATGTCATATTCCGATACAGACCATAAAGCATAAACGTTAACATTACAAGTCATTCAACAAATATATACATATACAGACTTGTAAACAAAACAACTTGATGATTATCCATCTTATGCCCTCGCGTCACTTCCTGTAATACAAAGAAACTGAGTGGGTCAGGCTTGGGAGCCTGGTGAGCATATAGGGTTTTCAACCCACAATAAATAATTAAATTAATTTTCATCAACCAACAATAACCCAATTACTCATTCCCGTTATTCTCACTTTACGTCCCTAAAACAACTAACACAAGGGACCTAGTTTTAGAATATTTCATCGGGGCGAAAACACATGCATTCGGGGGTTTCCCGGCAATATATGTCAAATAAGGCAACCATGGGGGGATGGAGTACAGCGCATGAACACCCAAGTTCATTAACACCTACAGGTGGCGAGCCTGTTAGTGTTCCACAAGACTGTCTAGAAAAGTTCGTGGTCGTCATCTAAACTCCGCTAGATGACTGAATCAAAACAACATTGAGGCCTCTCATATGTTTATTACACACCAACTATCTACCAATGTTCTACCCAACATATTAGTAGATAAAAATATACATTTTTATACATAGTTTAAAACCTGTATAACATGCTTTAATCAATACATATTCCAAATACACGTAACACGTATTTCATAGAGAATAAATCAAATCTATGAGATAGAAGAGAGTGAATATACATTCACACATATAACAACAAAATATATACACATAGCACGTATTTCGTATAAAATACTTTATAATAATGTGTTGGAATGAAAGTAACTACACACTCACTTGATCAGAAGATGATCAGACAGCACTACGGCTTACAGAAGTAGTATACATCGATAGATCTGGAATATCTTCACCAAAATCGGACTCCTCGCGGGCAGAGCTTCGGCTCGGGAATCGCACTTCTCGGGATCTCGGGAGCGTAAAACTTCCTTCTTAACTTGGATATGAGATCCGGGGTGTCAGGATGGCTTCGGGGGTTTAAACACAGAGCTTTGGCACGACAAAGAGAAGAAATGAGCAAGAATTCCCGGAACCCTCGCATCCTATTTATAGGAGGCTGAACCTCGCACGTACGTTGGGCGTACGAGGTTATGCGGGGCGTACTCCGCGGATCGTCACTGCATGTGTCATCGGAGCACTCGAGTGCGAGGCGGTGCATGCATCGGGGTATGCTGGGCATACTCAACTACGCTGGGCGTAGTTCGGATTAGAACGGTGACTCCTCCCCCCCTTCGGATATTATCCGAAATATATATAAATTTATATTTTAATTATTTAATAAACTTCAAAAATTCATATCTTCATCATACGAACTTCGTTTTCGACGTTCTTTGTATCCACGCGTAGGTGAGACTACGCTCTATAACTTTTGTTTAGACTCCGTCGGCAAAATTTGACTTTATTTTTATTATTTATTTTTAGTAGGCCCGGACAGGAAAACTTCGTTATAAATTCATAACTTCTTCGTCCGACGTCCGTTCTCGCCTAACTTTTCATCGTTTCGCTACTAACAACGAGATCTTCGATTCTCGTTTAGATTGTTTCGACTAAAAACTGCCCGATCTCAAATCGAGTATTCGGGCTGCATACTGCTAAGTCGAAACTTAGAAAATTCATAACTTCCTCATACGAAGTCAGATTTGGGAACTCTTTTTATGTACGCTCTCGGTTTAACGAACTCTATGACTTTCGTTTAGATCACTAAGGATAAATATCTCTCTAATGTAAATTTCACTTTTTACGTCATTCAGCGTTGTCGCTTCTGTCGCGAAACTTCGACAGGTCATAACTTCTTCGTTATAACTCGGATTTTGGCATTCTTTATATCTTTGGAATCCTTGTTTCGACCACTACATCTTTATGCAAAGATATCGGGCTTATCTCATACTTTAATTTTGACACTTATTTTATTCTTAATTCATTAAATTATAATAATTAAGAAAATAAACACATAAATCACATAATTCACATAATACTCAAATATTTCATCATTAATACTCCAAAAAAAGTTACAAGGGTTAACCTAAACTACTACATCAATGATAATGTCTAGCCTGAAAACGCGGACGTTACAGTGGAGAAGCATGTATTGTACTGTGACAATCATAGTACATTGAATCTTGCAAAGAATCCTATGTATCATGAGAAGATGAATCATATTGATGTTAGATTGAATTTCATTCGTGATATTCTAGAAACATACATGTTATCAATACTGAAGATTGATACCAAGGTGAATCTAATAGATATGTTGACAAAGTCGTTACCCCCAGAAAAGTTCAAGCTTTGCTTGGAATTGGTTGATGTTCGCAAGAGTTAGGTCCCTTTAGGGGTTGAATGGCAGGAATGGAGAGGAAGTTCATGTTTAAGGTGGAGTTTAGAGGATGCTCAAGTCAACATGGAGATTGTTAAATGTGACTTGAGCATTTGAAGCATTTTCATAGAACAATTGAGTTCAATGGAGAACTTAGAGCTCAATAGAGTACTTGAGGTTCATGGAGCATGTGTGAAAGGAAAAAATCATCTAAGAAGGCACTGAATCATCTGAAAAAAGGAAAAAAATCAAGTGTCAAAGGAATGGATCGTCTTAAAGGAAACTTGGAGCAACTTAGAGCAACAGGTTATGTCATCCATGTTGAAGCTACGCCAAGAGGTTGGGTGTTGCACCATCCATATGGATGTCGCGTGCAAATGTAGGGATGTTGCGGCTTGAAGGATGAAGTTGCACCATAAAGGAATACGTTGCTCCATCTTGGTTCCTTGATGAGCCATGATATCCCTGATGAGTCACGAAGTCCTCTTTGATGCTCAGAAGTTGGTGATGCTCAAGAAATACACCATGTTGTGCTACCGTGATGGATGTTGGGCCACTAGCGTTCATGATGCACCACTTATGCATCATGATCTTCTACTAAGGCACATGGTGCTCCATCATGTACTTTGTTGATGCTCATGGGTTGTATAACATGGAAGAATGTTCTTGAAGTGTTGCTGCATGGCGAATTGTGATCGGTTGACACCTTTCATGGACCTATGGGCCAATAGGCTTAGCTCATTAGGGTTTTAGGTCTGATCCCTCAAGTATAAATAGGGATGCATGCTAAGTCATTTTGGTGTTTGTAATTCTAAAGTGTTAGGCGAATCTATGTGAAATTGTACTTGTAACCTCTGTTTGAGAATTTTGAAATAAAGAATACTCCATCATGCTCATGGATGTAGGTCACCTTGACCGAACTACGTAAATATTGTGTCTTGTATGCTTTTGATTTTGCTATTTATCCGCTTTACTTCCTAATATATACAATCAAAACAACATGATCACGTATAAATGAGATATATTTATAAATATTAACCCAATTGTTAACCTGAAAGTTCTTTTAGACAGGACAAACATGTTTGTATCGGGTTAAGACATTTAACAGGTTGAAAAATCATTAAACCTGGTCTTACCGGTTTGCTTAAACCCGGATTAATTTTTTTATTAGAATTCATTTATTAGATGTTGGGTGCATGTCAAGTTAGCGGGTTATGGATTTAAACCTTGTATATATATATCGTGTTAGATCAAACTAAAACACTAAACGACTTAAACAACTTGATAGTTTATTCTATCCTTATTCATTTAACTTGTATACTTTGTTATGTCAAACCATTTATAGGCGTATTTAATACGGAGCGTTTGATAGCTTCTGGTTTCTAGTGTTTGACAAAACGTTCTGTTTGACACAACAAGTTTTTAGCATTTAATTTAAACAAAACGATTTAAATTTAAAAGTTATCTTACGTAGCATTTAACAAAACGTTACCTGTTACCCATAAGTTTTGCCATACACATACTATTTATACAAATTAAATTTTATTCAACCCCATTTGTTTCGTGTTATATCATCTTAAGTTTGTATGCAGCGTCAATTTCTACGGAATATAGGTTATTTTCACCGCTAAAAAGCAGTTCTTTCGTGCTTCAAATTTCTTTCTTGCCTAAAGAGGAGAATAAGACAATTTAGTGATGCTTATAAAGAAAACAATTTCAAAAAGAAGTTTGGAATTTTATGAACCTAATTAGGGACTAGGGAGAGAATCGGAAATCACGAATGTTCTAGTTGAGCTTTTATTTGAAAAAGAGAATACATTTATGATTTATCATGACGCAATTATATTTGTTTATGCGACTTTCTTTAATTCGACCTGTCATCTTAAAAAATATATATATAAATAAATAAAAATAAAATAAAAAAGTGGAAATATTTTTTTAACTCAAATGGGATACTGAAGCAAATGAATGTGTTAAATATCTTACGAGAGCAATTATATTTTTTAAAATTCAATAACCCATAAAATTGAAACCGAGAAACTGTTACCAAATCCAAACCATTGGGTTTGGGTTTAAATTTTTTAAAAACCAAAAAATGGATTTTGGGTTCGGTTTCAGTACTTCAAACCAACCCCCCCGTCGGGTTTGAAGCCGACCCAACCAAAGATTATTACATTTTTTTCAATAATATGCTATAACTTGACATATGTCAAATGTAATATACGTTAAATGCAAAATGAGGTGGATTTTAGTACTAAGTTATACCAAATATATGGTTTGTGTTGCTATTTTAGTGAAAACGAGATTATTACCTGATTGTTTACTACTTGTTTTGTTTCTAAATATTTGTTAAACTTTGTTGTTCTTAAACTTGGTTATTGTAAACTTTAAGCAACATACATTTGATGATGTGTTGGTGTTGAAATTAGCTTATTTAATCTAGGTTGCTAAATTTGTTTTATTTTTTAAGTTATAAAGATTTACTGAAAAATGAGTTACAACCAAAAACCAACATGTTAAAACCCAAAACTCATCAACTCACGGGTTGAACACAAAATGTAACGCCGATTTTTTTTTTTCAAAACAAATTTTTCAAATTTCATATTTCATAATAAAATCAAAATGTATCTCAAATCATAAACATTCATCTCAAAATATAAGTAATCAAAAACATCTCCCCATAATCTCAAAAAAATACTTCAACAATGTGTACAATCAAGTTGGCGCCTTCCCGCGATCCTCGCTGGTACCTGAAATACATTTCACACAACACGGTAAGCATGAATGCTTAGTGAGTTCCCCAAAATACCACATACAACACATACGTCACTCAAGGCTACAATATGACCCTTTGGTCAGTGTGTCTCAGCGGAACCCTCCAGTTCCGTATCATTGGGTCCTCCGACCCGGTTTGTCTCGTTGGACCCTCCGGCCCGGTCTATATCATTGGACCCTCCGGTCCGGTCTATATCACATAACATACATATATCACAAACACATATACACAATAGCACATAACACATAACATATAAGACCATCCGATCTGCTCAGGGTTTCCATACTAGGTAATGTATAGTGAGAAGACTCACCTCGGGAATGTCTCAGAAAGTCACAACTTGGTATCTCTGAACCTCGAAACAACGACCTAGCCCCGCCTAATCACATAAGGAAATTATTTAAATCATTAATGACTCTCAAGGCTAGACTACACCCCTTCCTAAAATCCACAGAAGGGTAAAAGACCATTTTACCCCTTTCTGATCCAAAAGTACAATTGTTGACCAAACCCTAAAAGTCAACTAAAGTCAACGGTCAAACTTTGACCCAAGTCGTCGAGTGCACGTTGGCGACTCGGCGAGTCTACACGTGTCCACTAACTTTTTAGTCCCACTTGGCGCGTCGAGTCCCTCCCCTTGCTCGACGAGTCACCAAGCATGAATCGCGGGGCCACCCTGACTCAACTCGCCGAGTCTCAAGAACAACTCGGCGAGTACATGCCATGCACAAACTCCATTGACCTCCTGAGGTCGGATTTGTTCCTCTAATCCATAGATCTGGCCTTCCCAAGCACAATAATCACGTAAAGCTCAGACCTTGACACTCATATATCATCTAGATGGTATCATTTGGTGATTTAGCCCCAAAAATGACATTCTAAGTTCATGGCTCCCAAAATAACTCATAAAGCTCCAAGGGTTAAGGTCTCTGGACCTCTTTGAGTCCGGATCCAAAGCATAAACTCGAGAAGGGACCAATTGCTCCACATAACCATCCTCAAAAGGGGTTAGAAAACCCTAACTCTAAGAATCAACACCAAAACTGAAGAAGGTCCAAATAAATACCTCAAGATGAAGTCTCTAAACTCTGAAATCACTAGAATCGCACCTCCTTCAGCCTCCTCTTGCTCTTGATCACCTTCTTCTTGCTAAACCAATGATAGAAAGATCAAATATGGCCTCTCCTTCCTCACACACGATTTAGCTCACTTAGGGTTCTCTCAAGGGACTGGTAGCCGCAATGTGAGGCTATGAGTTCCCTTAAATAGGCTCCAAACCCGAGGGATTAGGGTTTCATTAAACAGCGTGGACTCGCCGAGTCCAGTCGCGAACCCGCATGATAATCCGCGACCCTACTCGGCGAGTCTAAGCACCAACTCGCCG